>NW_027280100.1:0-151565 GCF_046629955.1 Centroberyx affinis
TGAATTAAATTTTTATGTAGTATTCAGTGTTTCCCCCAGAATTGTATTCTTGTCAGGCAGGAAAAAGCCTCTGAAACAGCATTCAGACCATCATGGGACACTAAAACTCTCCATTGAAAGCCAGACTAATGAAATCCTTTTTAGGTGGATTAGCAGCTCCTTAAGGCAGGGTTTTATCGCAGGTTTTAACAAGACGGTTGAGTAAAATCCGCCCACACCACACCGGAATGATTTTTCTGGTCAGAAATCTGACATAAAAATAATAATAAAAAAACATGCTGTGGTCAGGCAGCGAATACTGACAGGAACACTGATATATCAGCAAACCCCCAAGACTCACATGTCAGAAGTCATATAGAGGATTCCGCTTTCTGTTTCAGAACGGGGCGGACGATGTGAAAAAGCACCGGTGGTTCAAGACGATTGACTGGGACGCAGTTCCTCTGAGAAAACTGAAGGTGAGCGGTGTTACTCGCCATTTCATTAACATTCGCTTTTCATCCATGCTTATTTTACTCTCTCGTACTATTGGGGTCCAGAGGATAAAGGCTCTTTAGCATTTCTGACATTCCGTCTACATCTGCTTCACATTCATTTGCAATTCATGTTTTACTCATCTCAAGGCTTAAAAATCTCTTGTTAACCGGTCTCTTCCCGTTTATCTACATAAATGATTGAACTGGAATTTAATAACAAAAAACACTATTGGGTTCTTGAAATGTTTGGGAGTTACAGTCTGGGATTTCTGTCTCCATGCACATATGACTACCCATTTGATATAGTTGTAAACCTACTCTCATTTCTTGAATCCTAATATTTGTAGGAGTACTAGTCCTCAGATATAGATGTGGCCTAGACTAGTTGGTAACCATATTGTCCAGCCACTATCAGCATCCATCATATTGAATACCAACCATAATCTTCAGTAGGTTTGGAAAAAGTATGGAATTTTGAAATGGAAAATGTGTAGGAATCCTTTTGGTAGATGCTTTTGTCCAAAGCCTTACAATACTTCATGCATTTTTTTTTTTTTAGCATGAATGGTCCCAGTGGGAGCCAAACCCCTAATACTGGCAGTTTTATTGCCATTGAGCCATACAAGGCCATAGGTGAATCAATAGCTTTCACCATGTCCCTCTTATTTCAGGGAAAGCGTAGACGTAGCTTATATTTTTTCAACTCGAGCTGCAATGTGTACATTTTGGACGGAAGTTTCAATCTTTGTACAGTCTTAAAGTTGGATATATCTTATGAAGTACTCACTGAAGTGCCAAGGAACTCCATTTGATGCTAAAAAGCAGCTTTTCCACTCCATTGGTTCTGCAAAGAAGCATCTTGTGGGCTTACCGTTCACTTTCCTTCTTAAGTTTACTTCTTTACTTGTGCTGGGACAAGAACATTCTAAGCATAGAAACTTAGAAAAGGTCTAATCATTTCCAGGACATTCTAAGCATTTGCAAATGATTATTCGATGAGTCCTTTTCTTCTTCCCAAAAGGACAAAACGGTAGCAAATTGACAACAACATTTGCTTTATATTGTTCAAGAACGGCATTTGAACTTGTACTTTGTGTTGTGATGTCTCCACAGCCACCCATCGTTCCTAAGGTTTCCCACGATGGCGACACCTCTAACTTCGACGTCTATCCCGAGGACGACTGGAAGAAAGACGCCCCCGTGCCTCAAAAGGACCTGGAGATCTTCAAGGACTTCTGAACACTGAACTTGGACAGTTGGCATATTTATTGGTCGAATATCATCTACATTGATAGAAATCATTTTTAAAGTGATTTTACTGTTACAGGTACCTATCGTGAAGAAAACACTTATTACCAATGGCGAGGGGTTCACATTTTAGGAATGAGAATGGCTCCCTTCTTATGAACGCTAAAGAAAATGATTGGTGCTGTGGCATCAAATATCATAATACAAATGCATTAAGATGTTTTGGGATTTTTTTTTTTTTTTTTTTTCATATTTTTATTTATCTTTCTTAAGTCAAACCTTTGCTGTTTTTATTTGTTTTTTTGTTTTTTTTATCATGTACTTTCTCTGAGCCTGCTCATATTATGCAAAAAAAAAAAAATATGGTTCCTTTGAAACCAAATGACTGTTACTTTCTATGTTTGAAAAATAGAGCAATCAGGTCTTTTTTTATATTATCATGTTTTATATTTTGTCTCAGCTGAGAAGTTCTTTTGGAAATTTTTTGGGGGGGAAAACGAATGCTTAAAAATGCTGTTTATTCATATTTAAATGTGTACAGATTGACTCCAGACTACATACTGCCTGGTAGTTTGTATCGGGCTGTGCTGAGTAGCTGGTAATGACTGGTGCGTAATGCTTTGTCCCTCAAAGCTTTGTAATTGTCAGCTGGCCAGTAGTCATTAAAATGGGGGTTTTCAGACTCTTTGCAATGAGCTAATATGTACTCATTAGTCAGCCGTTTTATTGAAAACCCAAGACCAGTAGCACTTGTAAAAAGGTGCCTTACATCACAGTTTGACGGGCATGATGTCTTGACATTGTAAAAAGTTCACTTGAAATTGTGCTGTGTTCAGCTATCGACACACAGCACCCGCGGTACTAATGAAAGCCGTGCTGTTAAAACCTTTGACTCTTAGTATATGTGACATAGTGTGGTAGAGATGGGACTGAATCCGCTGTCATGTCCCCCCCCCCCCCCCCTCTCTTACGGTAAACTTTTCTTGCCACAACTCTTGTTACGTACTGTTCCGGGTCTAGGACGGGTTTCTCCAGACCATTCACAGCCAAAGTACTTTGTTATTACGCTCGCCGCCGTACGGTCACATCTGTTCTCGCAACTGATTTTTCCCAAGACGGTTTCCGCACATAAAGATGGATCATCGCCATCGCGCTCATGCCTTTGAAGCAAAGTCGTGTACGGTAGAGAGCCAGGGACGCGAGGCCCTGAATGTTTGTCTTTTCACGCTTTAGAATAACAGTACAGTTGGCCTATTCAGTATTCATTAGCATCTCATTTAACAGTGTAGTCTAGGGTTAGACCAATATATCAATGTGCTGATATATTTGGACGATGTTGGCCTTTCAAATCAAAATCAGATATTGGCTTGTCAATGTTATTACCTGCCAATAAAATGGAGGTGAGGGTATGATTTTACTCGACAGTCTCTAAAAGCTGCCTTAAAGAACTGCTGACCCACTTAAAACTATTCATTAGTCTGGCTTTCAATGGAGAGTTTTAGTGTCCCACGATGGTCTAAATGTTGTTTCAGATGCTTCTTCACCTTGGCAAGAATACAATTCCGGGAGAAACACCGTAAACGTGTTTTTTTTTTTGGGAAACGCCGAACACGTACATATCGGTCGAACCCTAGTGTCGTCTATTTACCAACAATGAGTGTGATAATTACAGACTGAAGATAACCCTTTGTGGCATTAATGGACTCCAAACAAGGGGTTTCCAGCTACTGAAGTGTGCAAACAGGATGTGTATGGATATTAGTAAACCGTATTAGACGTCCTATTCAATAGCAGCCCTTTGTCTCCCTCTTTAGATCTCGGTTTTATAGAGTAGAATTAAAATGATCGCTACTCTTAACAATGCCTGTAATACCACACACCACTTTGTATTTAATGCTTTCTGGTGAATAGAGGAACTTGGAGTGCACTCAGTATGGAGTTTATCCATTTAGTGCAATTTTTTATACAATGCATGTATTGTCTGTAATCCCCCCCCCCCTCCACTCCAAACCCTCTTTTTTGTGGCATTAATTGTCTCACCCAGGAATATATTTTATAATCCTGAAACTTTGCCTTTAAAAAAAACAAGTTGTGCTCGATTGTTTCTTTTTTTTTTTTTTTTGGTAGGAACAATCATACATCATTTTCTACCCAATACATAATAATGCCTTTTAATATCACTCCCTTTATAACTTAAATTACAGAACTTAAAGCAATGGCAAGTGTTTGTAAAAAGGGTAAAAACAACCCCGAGGTTTGGAGGTGTTTCGACGAACGGACGCAACGAGGAATAAACATGTTCTCTCTTCTCTTATGCTCTTGTCCTGCCTCGTCTTTTTCTTGTCCTCCTCAGTCACTCGTATTCCCGAGTGACTCTCAATCGGCCGCACTCGAGGTGCGTTCTGAAGGTCAGCCAATGGCCTGTTTACTCTGGCATGGGTTTATTTCCAAAATGGAAATATGGCATTTGGGAAATGAACTCTTCATTTCAGTGTCTTTAAAGCTGTGCTAGGCAAGATTTTTGTGTAAAAATGCAGTTGTTTTATCAGCCGGAAATCACAAAGTGGGGCTGAAACCGAGAAGAGTGTCACATCCCCACTAACTGAGATGCTGTAGATTTGCCCTATTTATCCAAATGAAATGATGGCGTCTGTATGGTCACTGGTGGGAAAACTATGGAAGCCCATTCCTGCCACTCAATAAAATGAAAATGACTCAATTGTGAGTTTTGTTCTCGCAATTCTGACTTTTTTTCTCCCACTTCTGACTTTATATCTCAAAATTTTGACTTTATATCTCACAATTCAGACTTTTTCTTAGAATTCTGATTCTGACTTTATATCTCAAAATTCTGATTTTATATCTCACAATTCTGTTTTCTTTTTTTTTGCGAGAGAAAAAGAATTCCGAGATATAAAGTCAGAATTGTGAGAAATAAAGTCACAATCGCGAGAAAAAACTCAATTCAGTCGTTTTTATTTTGAGTATTTGAGTATATTGAGTGGCAGGAATGGGCTTCCATAGAAATCCTCTCCACACAGCAAGTGATGAATCCAAACATCCAAGCGTCCAGAGAAAGCTGGACTTACCGTTAGATCTTTTCCTCTCTCATATCTTTGGTATAAAGCATCACAGACCATTGGGTTCAGTTTTCAAACAGTTACCTCTCACTGCCATTTGGAGGAACAAATCAAATGTGGTTTTGATTTGTTCCAATCCTGATATTTAAATTCAGATGGTTGATATCAAGAATGCTTAGCGACATTTAGGCTTAACAGTAGCAATGTGTTGGTGATTTCTATTTGGCTGAACACTTCATGAAGAGGAAACCTCTGACTTAGCATTTCCCAATCCATAACATATGCTCTGCATTAGAGCTGCAACTGGCATTAGTGGTCTCCTGTGTTCCCTGTAGTTGGTCCTCCTATTCGAAAGTATTCATTGCAATTTAATTCAGTGCTTTAACTGATGGTAAGCACTTCTAACAGCGCGGCAGTCCCTTGAGTTTTCATTTCCTCTCTATGTCTAAGGAATCCGAAGGTATAATTTGGCCAATGCAAACTTGGGAGTGTTAATGTGCTGAGGGCCCTGTTTCAAGGAAGGGCCATTATGTTTACAGTGGAAAAGTGAGTCATGTTTTGTCTGGAGCCCCCTGCTAGTCTCGCGCTCTGGGTGATGACATTCAGGACTGCGGCGGTGCACGGCCCTAACAGTCAGGCTAATGAATGCCTCATGAACCGCTTTAAAGATGCATTCAGTGGTGTGAGGGCGCAGGGTGACACCGACCGCAAATATTTCATGACGGGAACAAGTCGACCTCTCAGGGGCGTCAATTGACCAAAACCTACATCACTTGCGACCAAAAGTCATTATAAGGAGACTTAAAGTAATAATCCGCAAGGAAGTGATGCATTTTACCAGCTTGTTACCAGTTTTTTCCAGTTTGTTTGGAATAAACAGAAGAAGAACTGGGCTGTTAGCATTCAGGGCCTCAAGCTGTTCCCTCTAGCATGGTCAAATTTTGACTCACTGAAGCTAAAGTACGGAAGCCAAGAACGGCCATGCTTGCAATTATTTTTTTTAATGCCGTTATCTCGAGATCTCGAGTTAATTATATCGTGATCTCAATAAAACGAGCTTTGTTATCTCGAGATAACGAGATAATCAACCCGTTATCACGAGAAAACAAAATGTCGTTTCCTCTTATTACTTATAATTTTTTTCAGACTTCAGGAGTGCATAGATGGCGTCTTGACAACTGACACTGTCACTGCAACAAACAAAACTACACATTTATGCCTTGACTTACTGTTCAGTTATGAATCCTCCCCGACAGTCATGACAGTGATCTTGAAGGCTGAAATCAGGTGTGATCAAATGAACCTCATTTTCGAGCTCTCCATAATTATCCCGTGATCTCGAGAAAACAAAAGTGGTTTTCTTGTGATGAATTATCTCGAGAAATCGGCCTTTTGTTTTCTCGAGATAACGAGATAAATGAACCCGTTATCTCGAGAAAACAAGCTTTGTTACCTCGAGATAACAAAATAATTAACTTGTGAAAAAATAATTGCAAGTACGGCCGTTCTCGAACTCGTGCGTACTGTCTTTCTTTCTTGAAAAACTATATACGGTAGTTTTAAAAATGCTGCCGGCCTTTAGCACCTTGGCGATCGGGTGTGTTCCATTCCATACGTACACTTCCCTTAGCAGATCTGAGCAGCCTAAGAAGCTTCAGATCTTCCCCCTGTGGGATCTCCGGAAAACATTTAATAAAGCGCGTTCCTGCAGCGTTGAGTTTCTTACTGTACCTTGCTCTCTCTCTCCCTAGGGGAATATCACCTTCATGAACCCTAGCCCTGCATCAGCTGTACACACCGCTGTTATAGCTGTGAAATGGCTTCACCATGTGTGGGCGGTTGCGTTCCAGCATATGTGCTAGTAGCGGGAGGGACAGCGACGGTTGTAGATGATGTAACGCCTCGAGAAAGGTGTTTAGCGTTTACTAGGCAGCTCCAAATGGCAGTGAGAGGTAACTGTTTGAAAAATGTCAACTTTGATACCCAGATAACTCAATAAACTCATGTTTCTGTGATGCTTTATACCAAAGGAAACCAAAGGGACGATAGAGGAAAAGATCTAAGTTCAGCTTTCTCTGCTGCTGTTCAGGAGACACTTTGGATTTCACTTTTTAAGTTTGGATTCAACATTTTCTGTGGGTGGAGATGATTTCCCACCAGTGACCATAACAGCAGAATTTCATTTGGGGAAAATAGTGCAAATCTGCAGTCTAAATTAGTGCAGATGGGACACTCTTCTCTGCTACAGCCCCACTGTGTGATTTAGGCTGATAAGACCGCAGGATTTTTACATAAAAAAATCTTGTCAAGTGCAGCTTTAAGTGATTTGTTCAAACTCATACCAGGAGGTGGAGAATTCTCGACAGTGCCCCACTCTGAATGAATGTAGGCCTAGATGCATTTTTTGGCTTAGAAGGTGCATACCACTTTGCCTCCCCGCTACATCACCCACAGCCAAAACCAGTAATGCCATAATAATGAAAGTCCATTCGGATATTCCACAACAGCAATCTCCGTTACAGATGAGGTACTGTCAAGGAAAATGAACTCTCCCTGAACCCTGCATGTAAATGGTAGTTTGCGAGCGGTGCAGACGTAATTAGAGCCCTAGCAATAAGGCTACAGGCCGCAAACAAATAGAGGCGACCCCACAGGCAACCATTCCTTTGGCTCAGTCAAAGCGAGGTGACATGCTTAATAGGGCCAGCAAACTCAATTTCGCATGTTCTCTTTTTAATAAGACAGTTCCAGACACTTAAGCAGCGTTCGGAATGGTTGACTCGTTCACGCGCCCACTATTCCCTATGGAGTGTTTGTCATACAGTGAGCTATTTGGGTAACAACCGAATTAAGTTGCGGGAACGACATTAAACATTGCTTCAAAAAATGCAGTGGATATAAAAAGGTTAGGGTTAGAAATAAATT
Organism: Centroberyx affinis; assembly: GCF_046629955.1. Classification (NCBI taxonomy): domain Eukaryota; kingdom Metazoa; phylum Chordata; class Actinopteri; order Beryciformes; family Berycidae; genus Centroberyx; species Centroberyx affinis. The sequence goes on from NW_027280100.1 coordinate 7,730, forward strand.
GTTGAAATTCGAGTCATGTGCAAGTGTGGTTTTGTCAACTAAAGTGCTGTCTCCTAATTGTAGGAAGTTGTTTTGGTTTGGCGTACAATTCTGTTTTGGTTTGGCGAACAATAAGCTTATGAGCTGACGTTAGCTAGCAACTAGCTAGCTACTCTTCTTCTTCTTCTTCTTCTTCTTCTTCAGTAAGACACGATCGCATTGCATTGTGGTATACATGAGAAATTGTAGGTTACATCGTCTGTTCACCTCGGTTTGCAGTGCAATTGTGGGTATTTTATAGTGAACTATATAGTGAATCAAATTAACCGTTGAAAATTTGGACACTAGTAAAAAAAAATGGCGGACACACTATATAGTGCAGTGATTCTCAACCTTTTTCATATCAAGGACCCCTAATTTAGTCCACATTGGGGCCACGGACCCCCATTTAATGACATTTTGTGTCTCAGACCCAAATCTGACAATTTGTCCAGAATTCCATGACTATCTGTATTATATTGTAGGTAGAGAGATAAGAGACCAAAACAGTCATTCTTCTACATTCTCTAATTGTTTTAACTTCTTGTCAATTAAATAATGGTGAAGTTTAACAATTCATCAATTTGCTGGGGACCCCCTGGAACTCCCTCAAGGACCCCTGGTGGTCCCCGGACCCCAAGCTGAGAACCACTGACCACGGCTTTAATTTCTCTGTTGCACTATTCAGTTTCAGTTACTCCTGTAGCACATTATCTCATAGCTGGGTCTTGAATTTAAGCCTCCAGTTGTCTGGATTTGGGACCGGGGTTTACCCAGTATGGGATTGTAAAGGCCAATACTGATATTTTTGGGGTTGAGAGGGGAAACCAGAGTGTGTCCTTGCTTTATGCTTCACCAAACCATTAAAGTCTGCAAAAAAAAGGTGCTCAGTGGTGTCAGGGGTAAAGAAACACTTTAAAAAAGGAAGACAAAGGCACTATTCATTTGTGTGCAAAACTTTAAAAAAGCCTTTCTTTTTCCACAGCTACCATCCTTGGCTTCCTTTGGACTGGAGCTGCCGATAGCCAAAAATTTGTGCTGATTTTTTAAAAACGACCTCTTTCATGCATAAAACATCACAAGTATTTAATGTTTCACCCTCAAATTGTATTCTTGTCAGGGTGAAAAAGCCTTTGAAACAGCATTTAGACCATCATGGGACACTAAAACTCTCCACCGAAAGCCAGACTAATGAAATTCTTTTAGGTTGGGTCAGCAGCTCCTGGAGGCAGGGCGAGGCAGGTTTTTACAGACTGTTGAGTAAAATCCTCCCACACCTCCCACACTGGAATGATTTCTCAGGTCAGACATCTGCCATAAAATGAATAATAAAAAACCAAACTGACCAGCTGTAATCAGGGAGGAACTTCCATCATATCATATCATAAATACCGATATTTAATAAAAAGGCAATATCGATGCGATATATCGTCTAACGCTATCTGAAGCCTCCTTTTTAGTGTCATTAGCCCTTTACAGCCAGTGAGCCCCACCTTAGCCAAACAACAGGGCACAGTTGTTTACACGCCCTGTGATATCGGGGCGCTAACCGACCGTATAATAACAAGCCTTTGCTTTTCTGGAGAGCTCAGGTCACGTTACCGCCGGTTGCTCTGCGATTCCTGTCATCATCAAAGGTTGTGAAGCACCACCACACCCCTGCTGGGAAGGCGTTGACACCTCTACCTCCACCCACACACCACCCACCCATACACACACACACACACAGCAGGGTGCCACTCGTCTGGCCACGCACCGGTTTTAATTATCAGCTTGCGTCATGCTTACCTTCCTGTCAGTCCGACTGTGTTGGTCCGGAACCCCCACGGACGCATTTACCAACATGCACAAACTTGCTTTCCATCTGCTATATATAACCTGTAACTTATAATCTATAGTTTTCACTTTTCATTCTTTTTTTTTTTTTTTGTCAATATGTTCTACTGCTGCTATTTTGCACACCCACATATTGCTGTAACTCATATTTTTTCAAACTTTTCATTCGTACATTTCTACATCTTCAACATGTTCTAGTATTTGACATTGTCAGTTATATTAAGTTTAAATTGCCCTCATTTGCTATTTTTTTAATTTATCCTGTTGTGGAATAGAATAGAAGAGAAGAAATGTGAATAGTAGTGGTAGACTTGTCCACATTTAACAAGATTAATTATTAATTTTCAGTAACATTATCTTTAAATTTCACTCATTTTCCATATTCTTACATTCTTATATATTATTACTTATTTATAATCTAGAGAAGAGCTGTGGTAGACTTTTAAAACATTTAAAAACATTAAAAAAGAAAAATTCATTCTATAGAACTAAAGTGATGAACTGATGAGCTGATTGACTGGACTTCTGAGAAGAGTGTCAGTGCGGGAGAAATACTTTGGGGCTTCTGATGAATGTACCACTTTAATTAGAGGGGACTTGGTGTTGGAGTGAAGCGTGGATCACTTTGATTTGAGAGGCAGCTATTTGTAGGACCTGGCCAGGCCCCGGTCAACGGGCCCTGGGGCCGCTGACCGTAGGTAGGTAGGTACATGATGCCAAACTTGGTTATTACAAAGCTGCATTTGTGTCCAGTGATGTAGTAATTAAATCGCTGATCATCACAAGGCAAGAAAACACCAATTCAAACAAAACTCAATTATATTTTGAAGTAATAATCTGCAACAGATGGGTTTACCCTCCACTAAATCCCTGGGTGCATGGTGCTGAATTTCCAGCACTAGAGGACAATATTCACAGCTGGATCCAAGGGTGAAAGTAATGAATTCCATTTATTCTTGTTACTGTAACCAAGTAGCTTTTTTGCGTACTTACAATTTTTGTGAGTATTTTTTGAAGTCAGTAATTTCACTTTAACGTAAGTAGACTATGTTTGTAGCTTGCGTATTGTACTGTACATTTTAAGGGTTAGCATCCATTTCGAAGTACAAATTTCAAGGCACTCCATAAGCATTGCATCACTTGTTACAATTTTACCAAACCTGTGCTAGCACATGGAGGAAATAATAAGTTTATAAACTGCAACATTAAATACTCAAATTCATCCATGATAGGAGCTTAGTTAACATCCATCCAGCTATTGATTTGTGTTAGCTTGGTTGTTGTCTAGCTAGTTTGCTAGCCTGGTTAGCTAGTTGGAGAGCTAATAGCAAAATAAACATCGATGAAACGTTATGCAATAACTGGGATTTACATTTTCTTTTTTAACTCCTTTCTAACCCCTTATCTTATTTTTAGAGGCTCAACACACTTTATGAGTAATATCACATACCTACTGAACCCTCTTGTCCTTGTTACAGAGGAAACAATGAAACAACGTAAAACAATGTCTGTTTTTTTAAAGTAACTCAGTACTCAGTAACTTTTACTCTGAGTACATTTTAAATTAGCTACTGTTTACTTATTCTTAAATTGCCGATTTTTACACCTGCAATTTTACTTTTGCTTAAATAAAATTTCAGCAAGGTATTTTTGTACTCTTTCCATCCCTGGCTGGATCCATATCGAGTGTGTTGTTGTTTAAGACAGATCGTGTTCTAATGGGATGGTTTTATATCCACATTGGGCACCTTATACATGGGAAAAGTTATGGGTATGACGTTTCTAGGACAGACATAATTTCACAACAACCAAAGTCACTTTTCAATCACAACTGAATAAATTCAAGTTAATGTGTCGCTTCGGGTTGAGCAGAAAAAAATGTTTTGAGGAAATTTCTTGTAATTGTGCCATTTCCATTCAGCTTTTCTAATGTGATACGTCAGAAATTGGGGGGGGAAAAAAAAAACTTGAATGGAAACCCAGCTTATGTTTATGTCCTGGTGTCTGTTTGTGTGCGTGTTGGACCGAAACTCCTTCAAACTCCTCTTTCAGTAAATGGACACACATGCCTGATGCGTCCCATCCATCACCGTAACAGCTCAACAGCTGGATGTGATTGAGCGATTCTCATTGCTCTGTCCCCAAGTCCTCTGGGGGGGGGGGGGGGGGGGGGGGGGGGGGGGGGGGGGGCATCGAGTTGAGTCTCTCTCTTTCCATCTTCCTCTCTCACTCACATCAAACCAAACCTCTGGAGAAACCCCCGTTTTGCAAGGCACCAGTAGGAGCTCAATCATCCAAGCTTCCCCAAATACCTCCCATGTGTTTAGAGTGTAAAGCGTGCGATTTTTTTTCCCCCTAGCGCTGTTATCCCTCCGAACGTTTTCATTTCATTGATTGATTTTCATATTAGCCCCCCCACCCCCAGACGCCACTGTGGAGGCACTTAGCCGTTCGGCCACGCTCGTTTGCACATTAAGCCCACTTAGCCTCGTGACCCATTGACACACTGAGTAAGCGTTTCGCCGGTGCCCTGGCCCTCGGTGGACGCTTTCGCTGTGGAGTGCGGCGCGGGATCGGGGGGCCTGTTGGAGACATCTTCTTGGCATGGGAGGAAGGAAACATTAAACACAGGCTGATGGCTGCAAGACAAGAGAAAGATTCATCATCCCTCAGGCCAGGAATGCGTCCAAACACTGTTGCCTTACTCACTTGGCCGCCCGCTTCCCCTCCCCCCAAGTCAATGAATCATCCAAATGTATGTGTCCTAATGTTTCTTCTTTACAAAACTGCATATCTGTAGCCATGTTTGATAGTGTGCAAGCGCATCCATTGGTCTTACTCAGTAAGTAAGTCACAAAGAACGAGCTACCACACCGCCAGGGAGTGTATTTTGATATTTCGTCCTCCTTTGGTGCAAGGACCGGGGAAGAAATTCATTACCTCTGCCAATCCTCCGTCTTTCCCTTTATGAATCATGAATAACTCATTGAAAGTGTCCAGACACATCAGTAACCAAAGGGGAGACCTTGTTATCATGGAAATCTGGTTACCTCAGACACTATTCAGATAGTCTGCAGTCTGCGAGCTGAGGCTGAACCTCATTGTTGAAATGCGGAGTAATCCTGTTTTTCAAGCACAGGCTCTTCTCACTGTCATCACCCAGTTATTACTGGCTGATTTCAAGCCTGCGCGTGTGTTTGTGTGTGTGGCCGCGGGTGTCTGTGGGCGATTCATGCGAATGTGTGTCGGCGCATACTGATATGCCAATGTGCAGGCATGCCTGTTTGAGCGCATGTCCGTGTACATGTGTGTAAATGATGACTTACGATGTGGCTCGGTCTGTTTGCCAGTCTGTCTGTTCTTTGAAGTGTGTCTGGAGATGTTTTATCAGTGTTGATTAAACTTGAAGAGGGGGGCAGCTATATGGAGTCTAGGCCTCGGGTTGATGGAATATATTTTGCTGGAGAGGAGTACAGCAGCGGAGCCAGAGCCCGCATAATATCCGAGGACAATCAGTGGCTTTTGAATTGTTTTGGTACACTCAGCCTCCCCTAGACATCGAAACTTTGGATGTCCCCGCCTGTAATAAGGTGCCATGAGGCAATTATCAGTTTAATTATTGATATGAATGAAGGAGCAGAGAATTCTCCCATAAAAACAATCTCATTTTAATTTCAAAAGTTTGGAAAAGTACTAGATATTAAGTAGATATTAAGTTTTGTGTGACTTTTTGAAACCTACCGTAATTGGCTGGCTGTCCAAGAATCTGCGCCTCAAATTTTGACTGCCAAAAAGACATTCATAAATGTGTTAAAAGTTTGAAGGACTTCATTACCCAGAAATCCTGTAAGGTGATAAACTAAAGGACGTCTTTTCAGTGTGAGGTGGAGGTGTTGAAGAGGTTCATCCATCGTTGGTGAGTCCAGTGCTCACTCAGTCCTGTTTAGGAGACGCTTTTGAATTTCACTCTTTAAGTTTTAGTTTGTTACTTGACCAAACAACAGAATTTTGTTTGGTCAGATAGGGCGAATCTATGGCATGGGACACTCTTCTCTGCTGCTCTGATGTATTTTCCCATAAAAATCTTGCCCGGTGCAGCTTTAATGCAGCGTACATATTGGGAACAGTGCGAATCGGATACCACCAAATCTGGAATTTACTATCTGAAGCAGCCGCTGTTCAGTTGTTGGGAGTGTTTCTTCCTCCCTCCATGTGTCTGTCTGGCGGTGGTCCCTGCAATCCCCTTTCCATATGCTCATCCAGCCTTCATTGCTGCGTTGCTCAGAAGGTATCCATGTGTTTCTGTTTTAAAGATGCATCCGCTAAACTCCCAGTACACGGAGGCCCGCCGTCCCATCTGCCTCCTTGCGCGCATTCCCATATTTTGTCATGATGGACTACCTGTATCAATTTTTTTTTTACAGTTATGTAAGCATATGTCCTTATATTTCACCTGGCAAGAGGAGAGTCTGAACCCATCTCTACTTATGTTCCAGTTTTGACGTGTCTTTGGCGCTGTCTCTCCCAATTTGTAGAGCATGAAATGATCATGAAGTGGAGAGTTGGTTCATCTTTACAGTACCATAAGTTCCTTTTGATAGGACTATCCCGTGAGCATTTGATGGACGGCGACGTGTAGGATGTGGCCAAGTTCAAAGTCAACCCATTTTGACAAGATGACATTATGGCACAGTCGACATTCCTATTAAAACAGCTTTGGAAACTGTTTTGAACTGACATCAGAAAGATATTAAGGTTCTGATTCCGCAAAAAGTAGTTTTCAATGTCGGTGTAGGCCGTCACATCAACATCTGTTCAACGTCAAAATCCAAAATGCCATTCTTTCCTTTGTTTACACCTCTAGTTAAAGAAGTAATTGAAATCTAACATGTTTGGGGCCCAAGCAATGGGTGCCACATGCCAGATTTTCCCATTTTGGACTGACTCTATTGGTTCCATTGTACCAGGCGAAGTCAGTCCAGCGCAAACTTAGCTATCGGAAAGGACTTCATTACCCGAGGGTGGCATGATAACGCAAACAGGCTATTATCATCACATGAATTGTCGCTGTCTGTCTCGCAAATGTGCGAGTTGGCCGGAGCCGAGCCGCGTTTGGCTGGCCCGCACATTTAATGGCGCGGTCTCAGTTCATTAGACTTTCACTGGAGTGTCTTCCCATCTCTTTCTCAGTCTATTAACTTACAAGCAATCTGTCCTTTTTTTGAGGCCATTCAAGGCCGTGGGACATTATAGTAAAATTCATGACATTTTTGATCCAGGTCCGCTGTGTATGGGCGTGTAGAGAGTCCATACACCCCGCCTTTGATCGTCTATTTTCATTTCCCCCCCAAATGAATGGATCTCAGTACACTTGCAGCAGCTGTGACCAGTTTGTATCATTTGACTCTCCCCCTCTCTATCCCTTTAGAGGTCAGGTTGATGTTGGGTTCACAGCTTTTCACTCCTAACAGCATCCCCTTCCTCCCTTTCCACCCCGCTATGGGGATCTCCTTGGCAATCCCCCTGTTTGCTTTGTAAAGTTGATCTTTGTTTTCATTTTTTTTTTCTTCCCCCCCCCAACGACCTCCATTTTTTTGTTAATGAGGTCCCACCGCTCACGCCCTCGTTGAACGGGAAGGCTGGGAATGAGAGTTATGCATCAAAATGCCGTCTGGACAGATGGTTTCCATCAGCTCCTGGTATTTTTTTCGTGCTCAGGTGCGGCTCCCTCACCTCAGCCTGTTGATTCATTAGCAGTGAAAGGCCATCGGTGAGCCACATGGCGGCGACTGCGCAGGGATGGAGGAAGAGGAGCTAAGGGATACACGCCTCCACCCATTCCACAACTGCTGGACTAGGATTAAAGGGGCATTACGTAATCTATGACCTTTATCAACCTCTATTGGTAACCAGTAGGAATTGCAAAAACATTGATAAAAAATTATCTCTTCCTGCATTCCTAAGTCTTTGGTATGTGAGTAAGCTAGCTGAAGAGTAAGCTAGCTGAAGCCAGCTGAAGAGTAAGCCAGTTGAAGAGTAAGCTAGTTGAAGAGTAAGCCAGCTGAAGAGTAAGCCAGCTGAAGCCAGCTGAAGAGTAAGCCAGTTGAAGAGTAAGCTAGTTGAAGAGTAAGCCAGCTGAAGAGTAAGCCAGCTGAAGAGTAAGCCAGTTGAGGAGTAAGCCAGTTGAAGAGTAAGCCAGCTGAAGAGTAAGCCAGTTGAAGAGTAAGCTAGTTGAAGAGTAAGCCAACAGAAGAGTAAGTTAGTTGAAGAGTAAGCTCGCTGAAGCCAGCTGAAGAGTAAGCTAGCTGAAGAGTAAGCTAGTGATTCAAGCAAAGATTCAAGAATGGGCCGGAAAGTTTTGAAAGCCAGAAATCACAGCACCTGGCCAAGTAACTGTTGAGTCACTGGTGTTTATCACCAATCCTATCAACCCCCAGAGATATATTATGATCATTATGTGCCAGTAAAATTCTTACCTATTGCCCCTTTAACTTCAAATCAAAGTAGGTCCACACAACAAGTCTTCATTAAGACCCGAGTACTGTCTCAAATACGCCTGACGAACACCTACTCGCTCCAGATGTTTACCGCAATAAAAATGGGTGGGCAAGAATGATGAACTATTTTCTTAAAAAATCTTTCAATCATTACTCTGATACTGTGAGTTTAGTTCTCAGAATGGAGCCTTTTCACAGCAGCCATTTTGATGTGTCATAGTAGAGTGAATCCAGGTGTAACTAATAACATTAATGATGGTTCCATTCCATTTAGGTGTGGTGCCAGGCCCTGGTATTGCGCATGCTGGCTCATTGGAATGGCTGTGGCACACCTAAATGGAATAGAACCATCACTAATGTTATTAGTTACAGCTGTGTTTACCCTGCTATGAAACATCAAAATGGCTGCTGTGGAAAGTGTCCATTGGCGCTGTATTGGCAGTGAAATATTGCTAGTGGTGCGTCCCAAAATTCCCATCCTCCATCATATCACCATTGGGCAATATCTGACTGGCTGATATACAATTTGTATTGAAAGGCCAATATTGGCAAACCCATACATCAGTCTAACCCCATTGCTTACCGCTTACCACAAGTGTTGCCTTTCAGCTGACCCCCAATCCTTCACTCAAGGTATAATTGAAGTAAACACAGGCTTTCAACGCACACTTCACCAGTGTTAAAACAGCCACTGCCTGCACAGCAGCGTTGCAGCAGCGTGTATTTTGGAAACGCTCAGCTGTATGAGCTGTTCTGGACCGTTGAGCATTATTCTCTGGAGAGGGATCTCTTCTCCTGATGGAGACAAATGGGCCTGGCCAGATTCCCCGTCCCCAGCTGAGGAAACAGAGTAGCTGGCCCGCGCCCAGGGGAACGGACGCTGCCGAGAGGGAGACGCCCGAGGGAAGGGAGATTTGCCGACTGAGCGGACGTGCCGTTGATTTGAAATTATGCTCCCCGGTACTGATAGCTCCACGGGGAATATCAGGATCAGGGGTATCATAATAGAGTCTGGTTTATCTCTGTGATCTGGGGCCGATGTGCAACTCCAGGACCGATTTAAGGTCGCCGTTCAGGTCACAGGGCCAACGTCTCTATGACTGGAAGAGAAAATCCACCCTGAGAACCATGAAACGAACTTATGACGTTATCGGGAACAACTGTCGTGAGATCTGTCAGCGGTGCTCAATGATTCTCAATGGGACAGCCAAAATTACAGTATGCATGCAAAGTATCCAGGCATATGCGCTTCAGAAACAGGTGTCCGCCAAACAGCGTTGCACTCCCATGAAATATCAGCTCGCAGATTATTATTCCCTCGCATAGTTTTCTCATGATCTAGCTCGCTTCCCAATCTTGGTGAAGTGGAAATGCCAGACAAGGGAGTAATTTACAGCTGATTCGTCGCTCCCTTGACTGTGGAAAGACCTCCCCATATGGAAGCATCTACAATACACATGGTCGTGTGTGTGTGGAGCCGTATGTATATATTAGGGTTTGATTGACACCAGTAGTTTTGAATTGAAGCTGTTGATAGCCGATCCTCAGTGTCTTTAGATTTGACAATTTTCAAGCCAAAAAATTACAAGTCCCCAAGAGTTTTATTCTTGGCAAGGTGGAAAAGCTTTTAAAAAATAATAAAACATATTCACGAATACTTGTGTGGAATCTGAGCAAAATGCCTCATTAGAGTCAATTCAGCTTCCCATAGACCAGTGGTTCTCAACATGGGGTCCGGGGACCACCAGGGGTCCTTGAGGGGGTTCCAGGGGGTCCCCAGAAAATTGATGAATTGTTAAACTTCACCATTCTTTCATTATTTTGATCATAGTTTCTCTGTTATCTCTCTGCCTACAATACAGATAGTCATGGGATTCTGGACAATATCATATCTAACAATAAAAATATTCTGGGTTCAAAAGACAAACATCTCATCAAATGGGGGTCCATGGCTCTAATGTGGACTAAATTAAGGGTTGATATGAAAAAGATTGAGAATCACTGCCACAGACAACCAATGCAATCAAACTGCATCATATCCATCATATCAGAGGTGGACCAAACTGACTGGACCAGGTGTGATTTTTAATTAAAGGCCAATATTGGCGTAATATGGTCTAACCTTAGTATGTACAGCACATATCAGAATTTAGTGCTCCAGGCAAAAATGCCCGTGAAATTAAAAACGACACGACATAAAAGGCCCTCGATAATTAGCACCCTATTTTGCATTTCACCCTGTTCACATATTTTTCATTGAGTTGTTAAACACTCATATGGAAATGTGACTACTTCTATGGGCCAGCATAGAAAGAGTGGGAGCCTATGACTGCATGATTCATCCCAGTGCATTCTGGGTGAGAAAAATGGGGCAGTTTTTGATCAGAAAACAAGCGAGCACGCAGCCTGAAGCAACAGAAAACGTCTCTGTCTGTTTGTGCTTCTCTGTTTATGTAATGGTGTATTATTATTCAAAATTATTCAAAAAGCGGTACAGACGAAGTGTTTATTTGCCAATATGCAATGCAAATGTATTATTTCACAGCTCAGTGAAATTGCTCCCAAAACGGACAAAAATACCCCCAAAAATGTTAATTTTTTTTAACCAGGTACAACATGCTTGCACGTGCCTATACATATATGTATGTGTGTGTGTGTTCAGTGTGTAAGCACCCTTGCACATGCCTATAATCAGTGTGTGTGTGAGAATTAACAGCAAAACCAGCTCCCCAACACCTGGCAGCAAGTTACAGGGCATCTGACCTGCTAGTCCCTCAGCCTCAGGTGGCGCTGGCAGGCAGGCAGACCGCCATTTTTTTTTTAATTCATTTTGTTTTTTTTCGGCCAGCCAGCCAGTCGAACGTATGGCGTCTAGAGGGTCTGAGCACAGCTGCAGCACAGCAGGCGGGGGTGTGTGTGTGGGGGGGGGGGGGGGGGGGAGCGTTCGTTCTCTGCAGCCAGGCTCCGGGCCAGTAGGAGAATACAAAAAAAAAAAAAAAAAAAAAAGGCGAAAAGGGGACTCGCTTCGATTTGTGGAACTGACCTACAAACCTGTCACCGAGCGGACGAAAATAACGCGATGAAGGAAAATGGCTGCCAGGAGCTTCCCCTGGGCGAGTGAGCAACTCTGCTTGAGTTTGTGTGGCCTCGTAACACCGAGTTATATGAGTTATAATACATTTCTTCTTTGTAGATATCTGTAGGGAACGAGTTTGTTCTCTCATCTGACTGCCATGGGATTTTTCCTGTAAGAGTACAAAGAAGATAACACATTACTTTACAATGGTCTTATTCAGTAGTCAGTAAACATGCAATAATAAGTGGCTCACACATTTCTTGATAAAATGATATCTTTGTGCCATAAAGAGGGATGAAAGGGGGATGGCAGTGTTACAAAGGGGATGGTTTTTGATCCCTCCTCAAATCGACTACTGGTCTTATTCAAATGTATTAACCTATGTATTAGCCAATGGAGAAGTAGTGTAAGTACAAAATATTACTGTGTAGGTGCTTCTCCGTAATCTCCCTAATAGATAATGTACCTACAATGGTGCAACAACACTTTTATAATCAGAATACAATATAGTATAATACACTGAATATGCCAACACTATAATGGGTGAATACTCTCAAGTAGTCAATGACAATTTCATAACACAATAATACCAGATTACTAGTTAATGCTTAACTAACCCTTAATTAACAGTTAACTAATGTGTAATTTACTTTAATAGTTTATAAAGATGACTATTAAATAATGTATAAATTAATACCTTAGTTAACATGAACACCATTAGTAAATGATTACCAGACACATTAGTTAACTGTTAATTAAGTAACTTAACTTAGTGACCCTTATTGTAAAGTGTTACTGTAATAATACACTTATAACATGCTGCATATACACAATGACACATACCAACAAGATCACTGTTTTGTTCTTTTTGGAAAATCACCATGAATGGTGTTTATGATACATTAATTCACTGGATATTTGGTTTTATTTGAGTCTGTGTGGTTGTATTGGGATCTCAGTGCTTGTGCTTGGTCCTATGTGGTTCTGAGCAACTGCGGTGTTTGTTTTTGCGTTGCACTGTGTCTGCTAGGTGCGCCCGACCACAAGAACAGATGTTATTCCAAGTCCCTTCAGCATGTGTGTGTGTGTGTGTGTGTGTGTGTGTGTGTGTGTGTGTGTGTGTGTGGTGGAGAGGGGTCTGGTCCAGCTACATCACAGAGCATGGAAACTTCAGCACCGTCTAGCTCAGGCAAAATCAAGAACACATTGAGAGGATCATCAAGAGGCTGTGCAGGAAATGAGATTACAGTCGGTGGATACCTTGAGTCAATTATTCAATGAAAGGACAGTTTCTCTGTGTGTGGTGAAGCAAATTGCACCTCACATACTGTCTCTATCCCAGGTGTGTAGGGTTAATTGTAAAAAAATAAAATAAAATGGCTTCTTAGATTTGAAATTTGAAATAATTCATGCTATTCGCAGATGGGAGTTTGCTCTGGAAGGCAGAAATAATCTTATTGGTTAAGTTAAACCTCAATGGGCGGAGCCAAAACAAGGTTTTTCCAAAGCCTAAGGAGGTAAAAGAGGAAGAAGCGAATATTATGAAGTCTAGCACTCTTTCTACTAACTGAAAAAATGCAGTCTCGCCATACTACTAGTAAGCTAGTTAGCCTAGCTGACCTTCCAAGTTCAAACTAGCCATACTAGCCTATAGCTATCTAGAGCTGCAACGATTAATCGATTAATCAATTAGTTGTCAACTATTAAATTAATCGGCAACTATTTTGGTAATCGCTTAATCGGTTTCAGTAATTTTTAAGAAAAATAAGTCAAAATTCTCTGATTCCAGCTTCTTAAATGTGAATATTTTCTGGTTTCTTTACTCCTTTGTGACAGTAAACTGAATATCTTTGGGTTGTGGACAAAACAAGACATTTGAGGACGTCATCTTGGGCTTTGGGAAACATTTATGACATTTTAGACCAAACAACTAATCGATTAATCGAGAAAATAAACAACAGATTAATCGACAATGAAAATAATCATTAGTTGCAGCCCTAGCTATCTAGGTAAGCTAGTTAGCAAGGATGCTAACCTTCCAACATCATGAATGCCATGGCCATGAGTGAACGAAAGTCCTTACCGTTTGTTTTATATTTCGACCCGTTTTATATTTTCGAGTTCCTTCTTTGCTGTTCAAGTTAGCCAGTTAGCTAACTTGCGCTCAGAAAAAACGTAGTTCTTTGACTCCTTAACTGAAGCAATGAGATTATTTCTCCCTCTACAGCAGCTCTGCCTCAATTTGTATAACTAGAACTCCGACCTGCATATTATTCACTTTCTCTGAGCGTATCATTTTGTCTGAACTGGACGTGATGTGACTTTGCCAGTGTTTATTTCAAAGTCACAACAGCCTCGACCACCTGCCTGCTCTCGTCTGGTAGTAAAAATGAGTATAGATTTTTTCAAACTCAACAGGCCTTCTCAATGAGCGGTGAAATGAACTGCTGGAACCGTGCTCTCCACTTCCAAGAATCACGTCGGCAGTCATGTTGAGCGACATATGTCAGCCCACCCCCCCCCCCCCCCCAGATGTCATCACGCCAAGGTTCAGGCTCTTACATGGGGTCGTGACCCCCCCGAGCTAGAAGGACACGGGAAGAGAAAATCAGTGCTGGTCGTGCCGCACAGACGAACACATGTTAACCGAGCGAGATATACGTAGGAAAAAATGTCCAAGGGTGAAGAGGTCGGGGAGGATTTTCCATTTGGCGACGAGTTCTGTGTTTTTTTTTTCTCTCTCCTCTGACTGTAAGGCGGACTTTTCACTGGGATGAGTTTCACTGGTAACGACTTGAACCAATATTAGAGGAATGCTGAGCAAAAAACACATTCATCATATCAGCTATACATGCTTAATATATCTTGGTAAGACTTTAGATGTTGCTCATAGGGCATCATAAGCACATTAAGAGTGCATTATAATCATTATACTCAGAAATCATATACTGTAATACACGTAATATGCCAAAATGATATGGAGTGAGTACTTTCTGGGGCAATTGTATTGTTAATAACAATTACATAAGACAGTAATAGCAGATTCACTGTATTACTATGCATTACTGACAGAGGTGGAAAGTAACTAAGTACATTTACTTGAATACTGTACTTAAGTACAGTTTAGAGGTACTTGTACTTTACTTGATTATTACCATTTTATGCTACTTTATACTTCTACTCCACTACATTTCAGAGGGGAATATTGTACTTTTTATTCCACTACTTTTATATGATAACTTAAGTTACTAGTTACTTTACAGATTCAGATTATTAATACAAAATATAATCAACTAATGAATTGTGATGTATTATTATAGATTGCTGTAAGCTACCCAGCAGTATATAAAGTAGTGGAAATCAGCCCCACCTTTTCCAGCTGCAACATTAAAGTGATGCTTACACATTAATGCATCAATAATTATAATTCAATAATATAATATATACTGTATTGTTCTGAAATGGGCCATTCTGCATAATGAGTACTTTTACTTTTGTTGCTTTAAGTACATTTTGATGCTAATACTTTTGTACTTTTACTTAAGTAACATTTTGAATGCAGGACTTTTACTTGTAACAGAGTATTTTTATAGTGAGGTATTTCTACTTTTACTTAAGTAAAAGATCTGAGTACTTCTTACACCACTGATTACTGATGGGGTTATAATGTAGGAAGAAAGCATATATACTTATAATCAGGGATGTAGTGGAGGGTAAACCCATTAAAACTCAGTTTACCACCTTTTTATTTATGATGTAAATTCATAGTAAACATAGTAAATGGTGTCAACCGATGGAAGTTATAGGGATTTTAAGGGGAAAAGAACACAAAAGAATGCTTTTCTGATAATATCACTGATTTTCATTTTTATTTACCACCATATCACTTCTTATATCTGTACTACCTTTTACCCAAATACTGCTGCAGCCCTGAAGGTTAAAATCGCGTGGGCGCGTGAGAATAAATCTTAAGGGATTCCACTTCACCTCGCGCTGCCTCTCCCTCTCTCTCTCTCCCCCCCCCCCCCCCTCCCTCTCTCTCTCTCTCTCTCTCTCTCTCTCTCTCTCTCTCTCTCTCTGCCCGGGAACCGTTTGCAGAGAAGAGGGATGGAGCGCTAATCCCTTTACCTTCTGCTGCCTCGTCAACCTCGCGCGCACCGGAGCCTAGGATGCGTCTGCTGCCGCGGACGTTGGGATTTCATCTCCTTCACGTTCCAGGCATTAGGCTTTCCCCCCTTGGCGTTTACGTAACGTCCGAGCTGTAGCCAAAACGCTGTCTGGCGCGCGGGGGCTCGCGCGGGGCTTTTTTCCAGGCGAAACCGTCGTTAGGACTTCAGAAAGTCACCCAACGTTGTATAACTGGCGCACATACGAAGGCCATATGTCTCGGTGAAAGGGATACAGCGGTGTGTATGAAGGCATGAACACCCCTCTCTTCATTTTCTCCTCTCTCCCTCTCTTTTTGTCCTTCAGTCTGGCTTTCTCACACACACACACACACACACAGAGAGAGAGAGAGACATTTACACGCGCACGCACCGTTTCTCATGTTTATTTTCAGGTGCGTCATGGTAGCTGGTTGGGTACAGTGGGTCTACTCATCCACAGGCCATCTCCCTCACTGGCCTACATACTCGGGTTCGACCCATATGGAGTTTTGAAGGAATATTTTGTGCCGATATTCAATATCTTTTCAATTTTGATCAGTTTCATGCCAAAAAAATCGAACACACTGCAAGTATTCAGTGTTTCCCCCGGGAATTTACACACTAAAACTCTCCTTTGTAACCAATAATAAGAGCTATTACATGCACATTTACAGCTGGATACATGCATGATTTACAACTGATTCATCACTCCCTTGACCGTGTAAAGACCTCCACATATGGAACCATGTACAATAGACAATTCAGCTGATTCCAATATATATTTGTGCCAATATTCAATATTTTCAAGTATTCAGTGTTTACCCTGGGAATTTTATTCTCGTCACAGTGGAAAATAGTAAATGGAAATTCGGTTAAGCTCACTGATCAATTTGGGTTTATTCCAATATGAATATTATGGAATAGCACATTCACAGCAACGAGCGCTTCCCGCCATCAGCGCTAATTGGAGTCTAAATAAGTTCAGTAAAGAGTAACAGAATTCATTACTTGAGAATATACTCGATTGATCTTCAATACAAGGGGATCCACAGCACGGGGGGAGATATGAAAAAATCTCTGTGTTTTGGTTAGTTTTTCACGATCAAAGCGACCACCCTTCCGTTGCTGAAATAAATTCACTGTGTTGACACGATTATCCGACTCCACTGTTTTCTCCGGCCTTTTATAGATTTTGTCTCAGGCTGTAAGTAGTTGCCGCAATTGAACCGAATGCCTGTGGTCCATAACCCTCTCATCACAGACCGAGCCCCGAGGAAGGAATCCCCATTGTAAAGATTAAACGCTGAGAACGTAGCATAACAAATCACGTTTTGATTAAAAAAAACAAAAAAACTCGAATCATTTCATTGAACGACTCAAACAAAAACGATTAAGTACCCCTTTTTACCCCGACTCCCTTCCGATGTTGTGTACTCTCTTGCGCTGAGCAAAAGGGATGCCAGGGTTTGTTTTAATCATATCTGTTTACAATGAAAAGCCAAGAGATTCATCTTGTATTCTAGAGAGGAGACTATTTGAATTCAATTGTGCGAGCCAGTACAGCTGCATCGCTGCACAACTGTAATTCAAAGTGATACAGTCACACTTGGCAAGGATATAATAACAGTCTTCCCGCTCGGGGAATGATGCAGTTTCACAAAAGCAGTCAATACATCAATCAAGCTGTGCAGGGTTTGCTTTGTTATCTTCAGTCTGTCAGCTAGCTGGATCGCCTATCAAAGTTAGAAACAAACATGACAAACATGAGGGATTTTTACCAAGCATCATAACATTTATAACATAAATAAATGCTACTCTCTATCACCGATTGCTATAATACAGTGCTTCAACCGATGTCCAGTTCATGAAAGCTTTTACACTTGCTGTCCTAAACACCAGGTGGCTTCTAGCTCTTTCCTGGGAAAAAAAATCCTCTGTTTTCCGCGTTTGTTTGGAATAGACAGAAGAAGAAGAACTGGGGAGTTGGCTGAACAGACAAAGGAAAGAGAAACTCAAACTGCATCAAGAGAAAATCCAAGCTCCGCCCACGCGGTTTGATTGACAGGTGATCTGTGGGAAGTGTTCAGCAACAAAGATGGAGACTAAATAAAAACACTAGGATCTTGAGGATTACCACTTTAAGGAACATACTTTTACTACTCCTGAGGGAAAGAATGTTTGCATTATTACACCCACTGTACTGTGATGTTTGTTTTTCTGTGTATAGGTCCACTAAAATCTTCACAATGCTATGAAACACAAACCAGGATTCTCAGTTTGCTGCATGACAAAAACAAATCCATGCCGTTAATCTACGACTACGGCTGAGGCTTTGGCAGGGATGAGACGTGTTGAAGTCCCCCCCCCCCCCCCCCCCCCCGCCTGCTTTTAATGTTGCATTACATTCCACCACTCATGGGATCCCATTCACATTCTAACTCAATCAAATACCCTGCTAACAGACAGCCTCATCAATCCCGAGCCACAATCCATCAAACCAACCTGCATGGTTAGCATGTTTTTCCAGATAAACGGCCTCCTTGTTCCATCCAGGCAATAACTTTGAGAACTGGCATTGAGTTCCAAAGACTGTTTAGAAGAATAATTTTGTTTGCATTGGAATTGATGGCTGTAAACTTCCATTTTATTGGCTCCCGAGTTCATTTTGGGCCATTTTGCATGGTCTAGCACAATTATCCTCAGAAGCCCTTAAGGTTGCTACACTTTCCTCCAGTGAGCTTCAACATCTATTTGTTTCCCTGTACACCATCTGGCCAGGAATGAGGATCGGTCCGCTGAAAAGCAATTGGAAAATGTTCAAGGCGGACTGAGCCTGTCCATCAATTTACGTTCATGATTCCCCAAAAGAGCGCAATGGAGTCTTAAGCTCTATTGTGTTATCCTGACCCATTTCTTTTAATTCATATCTTCTGTCTGAAGAACTATACAGGTGTAACTAATTGAATCAATTGTATCAAATTAATTCAACCAATCAGTCTCCTCTAGTTGGCCAGAAGTGAAATGAGGCATTTGACAGTGATGTAATAAACTTTTCACAAACTCATTGGTCTGCAGTTTAAACAACTCACCTATAATATCATTAAGTGACCAGAGGTAGAGGCTCGAGTCACATGACTTGGACTCGAGCCAGACTCAAGTCACAATAATTGCTTGAGACTGGACTTGATGCATGAAGAGAAGACTTGAGACTTGACTGGACTTGGGTTCTGGTGACTTGGGACTTGACTTTGACCTTTGCTTTGATGACTTGAAAAGGTTTCTAAAGTCTTGACTTGAGATCTTGTGTTTGTGTAAATGACTTAGATTGAAAGTGATGAGATTTGTTCTAGCAGACGACTGAATTTAAATTCTGTTGAATTTTTTATTGAATTTATTGAAGTTGAAACTGATTATAGAAATCAAACTCATGATGCTCTTACCAAGTGTTTATCCTATTAAAACCATATTGCATTTAAAAGTCCTAGATATTTAGTTTTCTTTAAGATATCAAATTGATACTGGACTCTTGATTTGTTCTGACTTGACTTGCTGTTCTACATTTAGACTTGAGACTTGACATTAATGACATGGACTTGACTTGGTGTTCTACATTTAGACTTGGGACTTGACTTGAGACTTGTGCCTCAAGACTTGAGACTGACTTGGGACTCGAGCAATTTTGACATGATCACGCCTCTGTAAGTGACTTTTCAAGTAAAGATACCCAAAAACAGCAATGAAAAATGACCCATGCCCAAGGAGTGAAAATCACCTGTATTTTCCTTTTCAAGACCTTAAAATGAGCGGATAACCTTAAAGTCTACGTCTAGATTGGTTTAAGCGGTCTATGAAATAATCATTCTTCACATAAAGCGGTCCGGTCGTGCCCCGCGGCTCCGATGATGCATAGAGGCTCGCTTCGGGAGGTACATGAGGGCGCATAGCACCGCCGACCTTACCTCCATGTGGTTTTGGTGCAGGTGTGCTACGGGCCCGAAGTGACACTGTGATGGATGGAGGCTCTCGGCCCCTCCGCTCACTGGCCCTCCGTCACCTTTGAACCCCGCTTTCCTCGAACTTAAGCCGTCATCACAGAGCCGACGCCCGGCAGCCACAAGGCCTCTAGGGCCGCGGCACTTAGGTGATGTAGATCTCCAGGGTCTTGAGGAAAAAAAAAGAGGAGGAGGTTTAGGGGCCAAAGCTAACATCCCCAGCAAGAAACGGCATTTCACTAAAGTGCTGATAGGAGTTCAAAGCAGCTTCATCACAAAGATATTTAGGTGCTGATTCCGCAAAAAGATGCACGACTACAGACACCGTCTCAACTTTCATCTTTCAGACTGTCGCATCAACATCTATTCAATGTCAAAACGTTCACTGGGATACAGTATGTGTGCCCCATTGTGTTTATGCCCACTGTGTGTGTGGTGTGCAATCAGCAGTGGTGGAAAAAGTACTCAAATCCTTTACTGAAGTAAAAGTAGCAATACCTTAATGGAAAATACTGCATTAAAAAGTATTTGCGGTAAAATGTACTTTAAGTATCAAAAGTAAAAGTCCTCATTCTGTCAGAGAGTTAAATTATTGACGCATTAACCTTTAAGAAGTATTTTAATGTTGTCGGTCTAACTGCTCCATATACTGTTGGGGAGTTTAAACTTCAACAATGCAACATATTTTATGAGCTTATCGTGTGTTTTGCGTGTAAAATTACAGCCGGCAGATAAATGTAGTGGAGGAAAAAGTGTAAGATTTCCCTCTGAAACGTAGTGGAGGAAAAGTAGAAAGTCTCACAAAATGGAAATACTCAAGTAAAGTGCCAGTACCTCAAAATTGTACTTAAGTACTTGAGTAAATGTACTTGCGCTCAGTGTGTGCCTGCTTTGTGCAAAGTGCATGGGTGTGCGTCTAGACATTCTGCATCTTGCGCGCATGTGAGTCAGTGTTAATGAAAGGGCTTTAACTTTGAAGTTTTCCTTTTTACCACCCAGCTCTGCTCACTTTACAGGCAGGGATGAACTCGCTTTAACACCTTTTTAAAGGCTGACATGAATATTTCTGAGGGAAACTTATAGTATTCATCATAGTAAGTAGTATCAAACTGAATCTATCAAATCTTAACAAGTCACTTAGTCTATTATTGAGTCCTAAAATTGTCATTTTCTTAAAATAAGTGAAAAAATCTGACATTGGGGTTAGATAATTTCATTTGTTTCCAATGCAAATCAACTTGTTTCATGCATTTTGTAGAATCAAGTGTCATTTTCTTGATAGTAATGCGGTGATTTTGCCTTATTCTGACTTCTTTCAAGATATTGACACTCATTTCTAGAAAATTCCTAAAACAAGTGAAGCTGCATTGGAAACTCATTGGCAGAATGTTTCTCTTGGTTTAAGAAAATAAGATTTGAAGGCTGAATATGAGACTAGATGGGCATTTTTTTTTGCAGTGTGTAAGTTGCAGTATGTGAGGATA
Source organism: Centroberyx affinis (assembly GCF_046629955.1). Classification (NCBI taxonomy): domain Eukaryota; kingdom Metazoa; phylum Chordata; class Actinopteri; order Beryciformes; family Berycidae; genus Centroberyx; species Centroberyx affinis. Next base: position 28,781 of record NW_027280100.1, read on the forward strand.
TGGAAAGGGGAGAAAACTGAAAATATAATAGCAGCTTTTTATTTACCTCGATCACATCACTATTTACAGTGCTTGCACAGTTGCACAGCAGAAGCAGAAATGCCACGGTTTCTCCTATCAGTTCAGCTCTAGACTTACTTCTCCCATGCTGCTGCAAGTTTGATGTCAGCTTTTTTTTTTTTGCGGTGGAGCATTTCTCATACTTTTCAATATGACTCACTCAACATGTCCCACCAAAATGCAGCATAACGGGGTGTTCGGTAGCAGTACAGTAGTTTCGTATTCGCAGTCCAAGCCCCTCTCTCTCTCTCTCTTTTTCTCCCTCTCTCTCTCTCTCAGTTTCACCACAGAAACTTTGGTGGCTCCTCCTGTCCTGTTGCGTCTCCGCTCGCTGCGCACTGGAGAGGCTCTTCCACTCATTCCTTAACTGTGGGGTCGATACTGCCACTTATAGTGATCTTTATCCCCAAGATCAGAATCAGTGCTCATTTTGTTCTCTGGACACATTTTTACAGCTTTTTTTTTTTTCCTTCGCTGTAGAAGTTTCAGTACTTTTGTTTTTTTTAACTTGAGAAATATGCGTCTTGACGTGTAGACTTCATCCACTTCACCAAAGCCATGTTAAAATGGAATATGAGGAGTTCTCCACAGAGGGATTATCAAGGTTTTGAGGTAAGAGTATGTATACTGCATGACACCGATTTGAGTTGAAGTCATCCAATATTTAGCACGCACTTTTGGTTAAAAAAGAAAAAAAAAGAAAAAAAAAACCCGAGCGCGGTGTGCGTAATTTACCGGAGTTCATCCATTCAGCTGGTGATGAGGAGTGAACAAGTCAACCGCAAGACTTCAGCCTGCCCTAAACTCATGTCAGCACTTGCCCGTAGGCAATGCTTTTGAGCGAATAATTTGAGCTTTGATGATGATGAGGATGATGACTTTCATCTCAAACTGTTTTATTCAACGTCCTCATTACAAGAATGCCAATTTATGGTAGTTTGCGCTGTCCATCATGGGTTTACCTTTGTACTTTTATTATATTATGACTATTACTGTTAGTAGTTATTATTATTAGTTAGTAGTTGTAGTATTAGCAGTAGTTATTAGTTGTATTAGCAAGTAGTATACTACTATTACTAGTACCAGTAGCACCAGTAGTAGTAGTATTAGTACTAGTAGCAGTAGTAACAGTAGTGCTAGTACTACTAGTAGTAGTACTAGTTGTTGTAGCAGTAGTAATAGTCGCAGTAGTAGTAATACCAGTAGTACTAATAGTAGCAGTAGTAGTAGTAGTAATACTAGTACTAGTAGTACCAGTAGTACCAGTAGTAGTAATAGTAGTAGTAGTAGTAGTAGTAGTAGTTGTAGTACCAGTAGTAGTAGTAGTAGTAGTTGTAGTACGAGTAGTAGTAGTAGTATTAGTAGTAGTTGTAGTAGTATCAGTAGTAGTAGTAGTAGTTGTAGTACCAGTTGTAGTAGTAGTAGTTGTAGTACCAGTAGTGGAAGTATTAGTAGTAGTAGTAGTAGTATTAGTAGTAGTACCAGTAGTAGTAGTAGTAGTAGTAGTAGTAGTTGTTGTAGTACCAGTAGTAGTGGTAGTATTAGTAGTAGTAGTAGTACTAGTAGTACAAGTAGTACCAGTAGTAGTAGTAGTTGTAGTACCAGTAGTAGTAATAGTAGTAGTAGTATCAGTAGTAGTAGCAGTAGTAATAGTAGTAGTAATATTAGTTGCAGTAGTTGTAGTAGTAGGTTAGTTATTATGTAGTAGTTATTATCATTATCATCATTGTTTCTCTCCGGCCAGCTGCAGTGACTGTGCCTCCCGTGGCTGAAGATGGACCGCCTAGCTGTGTGCCTCCTCCACACTCTGGTGCTGCTGATCATTTTGCCCCCCGCTGCCCCTCTCCCCTGCCCCCGGCCCTGCTCCTGCCCCCAGCCCACAGAGCTCCACTGCACTTTCCGCTCCCTGATCACCATCCCCGCTGCCATCTCCAAACAAGTGGAACGCATGAACCTGGGGTTAGTCCTGTTGGCACCCTCAGCGCCGCCTTGGCATCTCTGTTACATTACTATACTGCAGCCTTGCTGTCGTGAATCTTTAGATTCCACTTTTCCTGTGCTGTAAGACAGTGACTTTATTTTATGGCTCAGTAAGTCAATAGTCCCTTTCCACCTACACTTGTTCTGCTGTTTTGGTTCCAGGTTCAACAGCATAAATACAATCACAGACAAATCGCTGGCTGGTTTGAGGAACCTGGAGCTTCTGATGGTCCATGGGAACGACATCCACAGTCTCCCTGATGGAACTTTCAGGGACGCCATATCCCTACAGGTACAATGGCCGTAAATGTGTTGACTATGAATGAATGAATGAATTTCTGCTATTCTGCATCCAGGGTGCATCCCATAATATGACCTAGCATCTGCATCAGTGGGTCTCAAAGTGGCATCCAGGAACCTCCAGGCCATCCTTGAGTGGAAACATGCTGTCCGCAGATTTCACAAAACATTAAAAAATTATGATGACCAGAAATAGTCAAGCTGTTATATGCCTCCACTGGTGTAGGATTGAATCAATCTTGTCTCTCCTCTCCCCTACCCTCTCTCCCTTGTTACTTCCCCACTGTTTAAATAAAGAATAAAGGCGAATGGACTGTCCACTCCCCTTTAAAAAAAATCTAAATTCAGTCCAATTTTGCTATTATTTCACACAGCTCAGTGAGTGACTAATGGCAGCACTGATGTTCTGATTCAGCTTCAGAGGCTGTGCAATTTTGCGGTTAATGAAGTCTTTTTTTAGCAAATGGGAATCCAAATCAAAATGTGAATATAAAGGAGCATTTATTAGCAGCTCTTTGGCACGATAAAAGCTTGATCCACATAACTAAAAGCACAGTGATTTAAGTAATACATTTGTAATAATTTTAGCAACAACTCTTGCTTAGTGTTTAGCATGTTTCATGTCATAGCATGCTATTGTCAGTTTCCGTGTCATGAGATTATATGAACATGTTTTAATAATGTTGATAATTCCTGAGAAGTAATACTACTTATAGCATGTTTCACAATGCTTGTTTAGCATGCTTAGCATTCATAATGTTATTGTTAGTGTCCTTGTCCTTTTTTAATAATGTCAGGATAATGATGACTTTCTTTCCTCTCTTTCTTCATTGGTTTAGATGCTGAAGATCAGCTACAACAAGCTGAGGGAGATCAACAGACACACGCTTCAGGGTCTGTGGGCTTTGGCCAGATTACACCTGGATCACAACCGGCTGGAGTTCATCCACCCAGACGCCTTCCAGGGCCTCACCTCCCTGCGACTGCTCCAGCTGGAAGGCAACCGGCTTCAGCAGCTCCACCCGGCCACCTTCACCACCTTTTCCCTGATGGGCCACTTCCACGTGTCCACCGTGAGGCATCTGTACCTGTCGGACAACGAGCTGACGACGCTGCCCTCTGGGCTGGTGGCGGCCATGCCTCAGCTGGAGAACCTGTACCTCCATGGGAACCCGTGGAGCTGCGACTGCCGCATGAGGTGGCTCCACGACTGGGATAAAACCTCACCAGGTTAGCCCTTTCGTTTCTGCATAGCAAATTCATTTAGATATTTATCTTTTCTTGTGTGGCACTTCAGTATAAAGTGCAGAGACTTGTTGCTTTGAGTGAGGGTGGCATGGAGACCTGGGTTTGATTCCCGGTCCTTTCTGTGTGGAGGTTGTTCTCCTGGGTTTCCTCCCACAGTCCAAAGACATACAAGTCACATGGACTGGAGACTCTAAATTACCCATAGGTGTGATTGTGAGTGTCTATATGAGTTGAGCCCTGTGGTGGACTGGTGACCTGTCCAGGGTGTTTCCACCCAATGCATGCTGGGATAGCCTCTAGCCACCTGTGACCCTAAATGGGAATGAGCCGGTAAAGACGATGAATGAATTGTGAGTGTGATTTTAGAGCATTTACAGATGATAAATCACGATTGTTTCATATCTTATTTTAAGTTGCCAAATTAGCAGTAATGTAATAAACAATAGCGCTGCTCTTGTTTTCTTGTGCTCTAGGTGTTTTGAAGTGTAAAAAGGACCGGGCCCTCCCCGGCGGCCAGTTGTGTCCCATGTGCACCTCCCCCAAGTACCTCCAGAGGACGGAGCTCCTGGCTCTGGAGAACATGGCCTGCAGCAGCCCCGTCATCAGCTCTCCTCAAAGGGCCACCCCACCTGAGGACACCGAGAGCGAGGTCATGACCCCGGATGAGTTCAGGGAACCGTTCGGCAACATCTCCCTGGGCATGTCTGACGAACACGGGAATAAGGTGGATTTGGAGTGCAGTATTGGCAAGCCCAGAGAGATCACCAAGATCAACTGGGAGCAGGTCAACCAGCTCCAGCTGGCCTCCAACATCACCTTGTCAGTAGATCTGGAATGCCCTATCGACAGGGAAAACTATGAGCGACTCTGGAGGCTCATTGCATACTACAGCAACGTGCCAGCCCACTTACAAAGGGAGATTATGCTGAGCAAAGAGCCTCATCATAGCTACATGTACAGACAGGATGCAGAGAAGGACGCGCTGTACTACACAGGTGTGAAGGTTAATATCGTGGCCCAGCCGGTGTGGCTGATGCAGACATCTGTAGACCTTCAGCTGAACAGACCTCAGTCCACAGGGAAGAGGGTAAAGTTGATCCTGAGCACCCACCTCTCAGAGACCGTGGAGGCTGAGCTGGTGCGGAGACAGAGGAGGACATGGGTCATGATCGAGTCCACAAACACTACTCGAACAGTGTTGAGTGCTGTGGTGGGAACCGCTAGCCAAATGTACTGTAACGTGCAAAGTTCTGACCCACCGGTTATCCATTGGATGCTGCCAGATGGCTCCAAGGTGGAGGCGCCGTACAGCAGTCCAGACAACAGGCTGTCTGTGTCTGCTGACGGACAGCTGGCCATTAAAGCCGTCGGCCACTCAGACACAGGAATTTACTACTGCATCTCCAAGGTTCATGGAGATCTTGCCATCCTGCCGTTCCGTCTGACAGTGGAGGAATCCTCCAGCCCTCCTCCAGGGGAACATGGCTCACCTCCACCTATCGAGGGATTCGCGGGGGACCCCATCTCACTGCCTTGCACGGCATCTGGCTCACCTGACGCTGAGATTAACTGGATTCTACCAGGCAGCAACATAGTAAGTTTCAAGGCCAACTCCTCCAGAGCGTTGGTCTATTCCAACGGCACTTTGCGAATCCCACAGGGGCAGTTATCGGACAGCGGTTATTACAAATGCATTGCCATAAATCAACACGGTGTGGATACACTGGCTACAAAAGTCACCCTCACCAGGCGCACAGGGGCGATAAGGCCATTGAGGAAGTTTCCAGCAAGACCCCAGTCAGCCTCGGGGGTCAACACCAAGATTAAAGTCCCCACAGAGGACGCAGAGGAGGCATCTGGGGACGGGGAGGTCACTCAGGAGGGGGCTCCGGTGAGCCGCCTGGATGTTATGAGAAGGAGAGGTCCGGGAGGGGTGGGAGCAGGCAGGAGGGGTGGCCACCCATCCAGGGGGATGTGGCGGAGGCCGCCGGTGCTGCGGAAACCAACTGGATCACGCGTTGAAGACAGGAAGAATACCGTCGAGACCAGGAGAAGGATGAACATGTCAAACAATAAAATAGACCCGGAGAAATGGGCAGACATTTTGGCTAAGATTAGAGACAGAACCGGTCAGAGTAGCGTGACGCCAAACCCAGCTCAGCACACCACAGAGAGGAAGCAGGGGGTAGAAACAGAGCAGACGACACAGTCACAAGACAACACAGAGGGATCGTCAGAGGAGGACTCCACTTTGCAGGAGGAGGAGGGCCGGGTTTACACCACAACACCACCCAGCCCAATGCAACACACCAACAAGACACATAGCACACACATGCCCACTCAAACCAACGATATACATCGTACACACGTGACGCCGAACACACACAACACACAAGACACACATGTGGAATCTAACACTTACACCACACTTAATACACGTGACTTGACATCTAACACACAATACACACGCAGCACGCATGCTACAGCAGACCCACACACAACATCTAGTATGCAAAAAGTACACCACACAACTCACGACACGAACCCTCGCACAACCTCAAGTGGTGTGTTTTCCCTTCCACAGCCCACATCTGTTCCCCAGAGCACTGTCACCCGTTGGCTGACTAACACCAAAAGTGCAAGCGGCAGCACTTCGTTGTATGACAAGTCTAGACAAGGGAATCAAAGCGCTAACACAGATGTCGATGCAGTCACAACAGCTGATATGTCCGAGGCATCTGACGGGAGCGAGAACAAGGACACGCGTCATGTTGTTGCCAGCTCTAATGAGGCCAGAGAACCCTCTTTAGGTGGAAGTCAGCTTAGCCCGTCAGTAAACCCGACGGAACCAGAAACAGACCGAGATGGAAATGGAAAATATCTTAGTGAGACCGCAACAACGTCGCCTTCACGCGCTCAGCCAAAGGACACAACACTTGACATTTTGCGCTCTCAAGCACTGCTCACGACATCCTCTCCGACGACGACGCCTCTGCTCACCCTAACTACAAGAAACTCTCGCGTCCGACACCCTAATTCCCGGAGGAGGAACGGGGGTCGGAGGAGACGGCCTAACAGAAAGAAGCAAAAGCTGAATCGACTCTCCCGCTTTAGCACCGCCACACCTGCGGATGCGACCCTAGCAACGGCCGGGACCGCTGCCTCCGCACGGCTAAAAATAGACCCGTCAGAAAAGACCATAATCACAACAGCCAACTTCAATACCACTGTTCCATTCACTGGCGGCCAAGCGACGTCATCAGGCAGACTGAGTCACAAAGAAAGCACAGTCTCCAGGCATGACGACGAGGCAGCCGCCGAGCCCTCCTCCCCACCAGCCTCTCTCCCCGAAACAAAGGCCAGCCTTCTCCCTCCGGCCAAACCACTGTTCGAAAGTACATCGGCCACACCATCGTTTCCAACGACCTCTCCAGGAGCGGGTCGCCGGAGAGAGACGAGCGCTCCGAGGGCCTCGGGAATCCCGGAGAGCGCGTCTCCTCCGGAGCGTTCGGATATGCCCACGTCAGCTAGTCGGCAGAGGTTTACGAGCACCCCTCTTCCGCCTGTTAAACCCTTAGAGGAGACACAAAGGGTAAGCATTACGGGAGACCTTGGACCCACGCCACGTTCTGACAAGTCCTCCGGGAATTTTCACACTGCTCTGCAAGTGCAACCAGATGTAGAGCAGAACCAATCAGGCCGTCAATACACACCCACCGAAAAGGCTGGAAAGATGCCTTTCAAAGAGATCAGTGGGCGTTTTCCACTGCAGCCGTCCTCCTCACCTGCTTTCTTGATCCAGCATGAAATCAACACAACCTTTGGCGCACACACTCAAAGTGGCTCAATTACAACAGCAAGCACACTTTTTGAGGGAGTTTTGGAGACAGAATGGATTACCACAAAGAGGCCTCAAGCATCTGAAAGTTCTTATCAGAGTTCTAGTCGAAATAAAACTACCAGCACTGCCTCAGACGAGGACAAGCCTATAAAAGAAACGGCCCACAGAGGAGTAAATGTTGATGCTCCCAGTACCATTATAACAACACCTCCCTCCTCTACCACATCAAAGCCCTCTCCCGTGATCCAGTCCTGGGGGAGGCCACATGTCACATTGCCCAAAACCTCATCCACGGGAGGCAAAACGGGACCCCCGCTGAGGACCACCACGCAGGAGGGTCCCAAGTTCAACCACATCCCAGACAACCACAGCCAAGACCAGAAAATCCCCTTCTCCCCAGACAAAGACCTCCCTAACATCAGCAGATCAGAGCCTAACACAACAGCAGCCGCTCGTCCTGCAACTCGCTCACCCAACCGCAAAATAGGTCTAGGTGATAGTACAAATCCAACCTCCCCAGCCCCAAACCAGACCAGCGGACAGACAGTCAAACAGACGACCACCCTTGCCCCTACAATTACCGCAACATCTCGGTCCATTGCACCGACTGATACATCCAGAGAGAGGCTGAGAACAGGGACTGCTTCGACTCAGGATGTGTCCACAAGGCATCGGCTACCTGGATTAGGCTCTATTCCAAGAGGGAAGCCGAGGATAACAAAGACCAATTTCCAGACTATTACTGTGAACGCCGAAACAGATGCACAGCTTCCCTGTGAGGCCGAGGGTGAGCCCATGCCCTTCCTGTCATGGACTAAAGTCGCCACTGGTATGTATGACCCAATCTCATAACTCAGCTTCAAATTTTCAACTCAGTCTTGGCATTTACTACTTCAAGTCCACTATTTTGTCATTATTACAAGAAACCCTGCAAACATTCTGACATTGAATAGATTATGACAGCCTGCACCAATGTTGAAAACCTGTTTAATTATAGGGCCAAAATGAAAGTTGAGACAACGTCCATAGCTGCTACCTGCATAGTTTTGTGAAATCAGAACCTAAATATCTTTCTGATATCTGTTCAAAATCGGTTCCAAAGCTGTTTTAATATGAATGTTTACTCTGCCATAATATATTGTGAATATTCTGTGCTAATCTGGGTTGATTTTGAACTTTGGCCACCTCCTGCACGTCGCTGTCAAATGGTTCTGCATCATCAGTGCAAGTGAAGGTTATCTGTGTGTTTATGATATCACATGTCCAACTCACTATATAGCACAGTGGTTGTGCCTTTTTTAACTTGCAAGTCTGTACATGACCCCCGACATGATAAACTGTGACACCACAACAACTTTTCATTTCCTGTTTCAGGCTGAGTAATAATTGGAGGAATCCTAGTGGCTGCAGATATCACTTATTTCACAACTATCTAATCTAACACAGTATTTTATACCTCAAGGGCTAGTTGCATTATAGTGGTAAATTCAGAAAGATTAATCCTAAAGATTATGAACATGATATATATAAGCCGCCCGAAATCATCTTCTGATCTCCTGTAACATCTCAGCCATTATGGTAACACCCACTGTTATAGCACACACACTTATATTTTTGCACACCCTGTAATCCTTCACATATTGTCTTTTCTCATACTCTCATATTCCTCTCATTTTTATTATATATTCCACATATATTGACTTTTTTTCCTAATTTCTATAATTCTTCACACTTTATATAATGCACAAATCTGTGCATTCCTGTCTCAGTAAGTTCTGCTGCTACAGATGCTATTTTGCACATTGTGTTAATGAAACATTTGGCACATTTGTGTGATATGTTCAAGTATTGGAATTGTTGGTTGAGTATATTTATATAACCCTCATTTTGCTATAATCTTATTTATGTGCTGTTCATCTTTTGATGTATCCTAGTACTGCTGGCTTTGCAAGGGCTATTTCTCCATGAGGATCTTTCAATTTTAATCTAATCTAATAGATAGTGAATAAATAGTGAATAAACATTGTCCTTTATCATGTTTGACATATCCATATTTCCATTCATACAGGGGCAAGTGTTGCTCAGAACACCAGGGTCCAGAGATTTGAAGTCCATCCCAACGGTACACTAATCATCAGGAACACACAACCCATGGACCGGGGCCAGTACCTGTGCATGGTGCAGAACCAGTACGGTACCGACAAGATGGTGGTCAGCCTCATGGTCCTATCTCAGCACCCGCGGGTGCTCCAACCTCGGCACCGAGACGCCACTGTGTATCTAGGCGGCAACATCGATTTGGAGTGTGAAGTCCAGGGTCACCCTACCCCTCGAGTTACATGGGTGCTTCCTGACTACGTCCACATGGCCGCTGCCCCACTTACTATCACTTCTCAACGAGTGGCGGTCCATAGTAACGGCACTCTGCGAATCACCCAGGCCGGTTACACAGACAGAGGGATTTATAAGTGCATCGGCAGCAGTGCAGCAGGGGCCGACACAGTGTCAGTCCGTCTCCACGTTGCGGCGTTGCCACCTGTGATCCAGCAGGTGCAACATGAGAACACCACCCTCCCAGAGGGCAGCACCGCCTACATCCACTGCACCGCCAAGGGCGCCCCCCTGCCTGTCATCCGCTGGATCACACCTGATGGAGTCCAGCTCATCGCTTCCCAGTTCATTACCGGACGCAATCTCCTCGTCTTCCCCAATGGGACCCTCTTCGTGCGTGGTTTGGGCCCGGGGAATGCTGGGAGGTACGAGTGCACGGCCAGTAATTCGGTAGCAGCCAGCAGGAGAACGGTGATCCTGAGCGTACGGAGGAGCCCCTCCTCCTCCACCAAGGCCAGGATCGCCTCCTCGTCTCCCCAGAGGACGGATGTGATCTACGGGGGGAAGCTGCAGCTCGACTGCCTGGCTGCAGGACAGCCAGAGCCCCGGATCATCTGGAGGACTCCCACCAAGAAACTGGTGGATGCTCAGTACAGGTAATAAATAAATGAATGAATGAATAAACAAGCAAACATAAATAAATGAATAAAGGAATAAATGAATAAATAAAATGCTCACATACATAGATAGGTATATAGGTAGAGAGATAAATAAATAAATAAAAAATACATTCCTAAATAAATACCCAAATAAATAAATAAAAATGCCTGAATAACTAAATAAGTGCCTAAATGAATGTCTAAGTTCATAAATAATAAAATCTGTATGGATCTGTCAGTTGGTCTGATTTTTAATCAGAACTGAATATATGAAAAAAATAATAAGAAAGCTTACAGTAAACAATAGGATGATAGATTCTCAAAAAACTGAAAGCATCATGTACATTCATATTGTTAATGTTAAAATGAAATAAACAGAAACTTCCTTTGAACTCACATTCCAGCAGAAATCTAAAGAACGGCCATTGTCTGTGTTATCTTTTACAGTTTCGACCCCAGGATCAAGGTCTTCTCCAACGGCACCATGACCATCCACTCCATGACCGACAAGGACGGCGGCGACTACCTGTGCGTGGCGCGTAACAAAATGGGGGACGACTACGTTCTGCTGCGGGCCAATGTGCTGACCAGGCCGGCCAAGATCGAGCAGAAGCAGCAGCGGTCCAGTCAGGAGGTGGCGTACGGCGGAAACCTGAAGGTGGACTGCGTGGCCTCTGGGCTCCCCGACCCCGAGATCAGCTGGGCGCTGCCGGACGGGACCATGGTCAACCCGGACAAACAGACAGAAAGAGTCGGCGGGGGGCGCAGTCGCAGGTATGCGCTGCTCCTTGTGTCCCTCCAATACTATTCCTACACCCACTTGTACAGAACAGTGTTAATAGATTTTCTAAATCACGCTAGAAAACAGTAGTTCAAAATATTTTTCCACCATTCAAGTGACGGCTTGTTTGCTTCGTTTTAGACTGCCAAACTTAATTCGCCTTTCTTGTGTTAAGTAGGAGTAAAATTATTGGTGTAAAAATCTACTTAAGTAAAAGTATTAAGTTAGTCATTTAAAATATACTCTATAGCAGTGGTTCTCAACGTGGGGTCCGGGGACCACCAGTGGTCCTTGAGGGCGTTCCAGGGGGTCCCCAGAGAATTCATAAATTGTTGAACTTCACCATTATTTCATTTACAAGAAGTTAACACAATTAGAGAATGTAGAAAAATTACTGTTTTGATCATAGTTTCTCTGTTATCTCTCTGCCTACAATACAGATAGACATGGAATTCTGGACAAAATCATATCTAACAAAAATATTCTCAGATTTGCGTCTGAGACAAAATCTCATCATATGGGGGTTTGTGGCTCTAATGTGGACTAAATTACGGTCCTTGATATGAAAAAGGTTGAGAATCACTGCTCTATAGTGTAAAAGTTACTGATTTGCTCTAAAAAAGCAAACATTGTTGCATGTTGAGAGGACAATATGTGATATTACATGCTATAGACAATGATGAACTTTTTAAAAATAAGATTCTGAAATTTATGTCATTATTCAGTCTGTGATTAAGAAAAAAAATGCTCATCCCTATTATTCAATAACTTCACTAGGCTACACTGATTCTTCTTTTGCCGTTAGCCGTCCAGTTAGCTAGCAAAGCACGTGAACTAGCTAGAAAACAACCAGGCTAAAACAAAGCAATGATACTGTAGCTGGATGGATGTTAACTAAGCAACTGTCATGGATAAATTTGAGCATTTCATGTTACAGTTAACATTTCCTCCACATGCGTGAACAGGTTTGATGTAGATGCAATTTACCTTTGACCAGTTTCTGATGCAGTGCTTCTGGAGAGCATATAAAATGTATACCCTGTAATTGATGCAATTTAAAATTTAGCTAAGTATTCAGTCAAAATATACTTAAATACAAGTAAAATTGCTAACTTAAAAAACTTTAAAAAGTACAAGTACACGAAAGAGCTACTCAATTACAGTAACACAAGGAAATGTAATTTGTTACTTCCACCTTTGGTTTATTTGTCACATTTTATACCCCATAAAGATAGCAGCAGTGGGGCATGAGGTTTATATGCACTTGAAATGTCAAATGTAGTTTGTCGTTCAGTTTCATTTTATTTGTCAAAAGAATTCACAGTCATGACAGATTTTGTTTCAGTCAAGTTAGATATCTTTAGCAAACAAAGTCAAAAAACAGACCCAGCTTTCATGGGAAGGTCTGCAACTATCTTGGCAAGTGGTGTTCCTAATAAGCCCACATCTTTAGCTTTGCCAACATATCTTATTTTAGCAATAAACACACAATAAATTAATCAATTTAGCATCTTTAGACTCATTAGTAATGGCAGTATGCCATTCATCAAATTATTGCTGGTAAAACACGGAAATGGGCACACATGTTGGAAACTCCAGTGGCAGCTCACAGTGGGTTGCACACTGGAAGATGAATGACTTAACTTCCACAGAAAATTACTTAAAAGAACCAGCTCTGGCATGTACAGGGATACAACAAGCACTTCAGTTGTAATTGTCTTTTCCTGGTTTGAAGTACATATATGTTACATGTTGCCTGTGAATGTTGGTCTGACAATGTTTAACAACCAAACTTGCTATTTTTTCCATTTCAAACACACTATAGCTGACTGAGCACATTAAAACATTCACATAACATCAGATACCAGTACTTTGTTGCTCATCTGCCAAAGAAAAGCCTTGGGCACAAATGCTGACACAGAAGCTACATAATTGGTATGCAAAGCTCTCACCATATTTAGTAATAGTTTCCCTTTATATGGACAAATTTGATTAATTGCTTGAAAGGAATACCACACAATGTGAAGCAATATTTATATTTTCATCTATGAAAGCAGTCTTCCTGAAGATTGATGGACTCAAAACTTCATTTCTAATTGGACAATTGATAATAGTTATTTACAGTTGTCAGTCTTCCCAGAAGTGCATATTTTTGGCCCACAGTCTTGCCCTGTGTTAATGCCTGGACATACATGATATCCTTTTTTTTGTTGGGAAGGAACCCAATGAAATATCAAGAAAATCCATCAAAAATGATTCTCATTAAGGACAGACATACCCAATTGTATAAAAAATTGTTTAATGATAACTTTGAGGCTACCTTGTTCTACATACAGCAACAAACAAATGAGCACATCAAATTTAACCTTTTATAAACATTTTATGGATGTAATGTTCCATAACTTATAATTACCAGCTTCATTACAATTGTCAAAGTGTAACAATCTCTATCCCTCTCCTCCCCATCCCTGAATGGTACGTAGGTACGTGGTGTTTGGCAACGGGACGCTGTACTTCAACGATGTCGGCATGCGAGAGGAGGGTGACTACACCTGCTACGCCGAGAACCAGCTTGGCAAAGATGAAATGAAGGTTAGAGTAAAGGTGAAGGTTGCGACTGACCCGCCGCAAATCCAGAACAAAAACCACAAGCTCATCAGGGTTTTCTACGGTGAGACGGTGTCGCTGAAGTGCAACGCCAAAGGGGAGCCGACACCGGTTATCACGTGGATGTCCCCCACCAACAGAGCCATCTCCCCGACTCCAGACAAATACCAGGTCCTGAATGATGGGACATTGGTGGTTCAGAAGACGCAACGCTTTGATGGAGGTAACTACACTTGCACAGCCAGGAACAGTGCAGGCCAGGACCACAAAGTCATCAGGCTGGAGGTCCTGGTTACTCCTCCAATGATCAACGGATTGATTGGCGCCGCCAACACCATGAGGGTGACCGCAGTCCGGGATCAACGAAAGTGGGTGGACTGTGTAGCGAAGGGAACCCCCGTCCCCCGCGTCATGTGGGTCCTACCAGGAAACATGATCCTCCCTGCACCGTACTACAGCAGCAGAATGGCGGTTCACCATAATGGGACCCTGGACATCCGGTCACCCAAGAGGACAGACTCAGGTCAGCTGGCTTGTATCGCTCGTAATGAAGGAGGGGAGGCCAGGCTGACGGTTAACTTGGATGTGAAGGAGGTTGTGGAGAGGCCACAAATCAGAGGCCCGAAAACAGATAGCCTGTCGCTGACTGTGGGGAATGCCATGACTTTGAACTGCTCCTTCGAGGGCACCACACTCCCCCACGTCACTTGGGTCTTACCCAACGGAACTCCTATGCTGAGTGGCGCTCGGTTCTCCAAGTTTTTCCACCGGCCCGACGGGTCTTTGATCATCAGCAACCCCTCTGTGGCTGAGGCTGGTATGTACCGCTGTCTGGGGCGTAATTCTGGAGGGCTGGTGGAGCGGACCATCACACTGTCCCCAGGGAGAAAGCCAGAGATCAGCAACAGGTACAACTCTCCTGTCAGTATCATGAACGGGGAGAACGTTTTGCTCCATTGCTTAACCAGCGGCGAATCCCTCAGACTAACATGGACGCTGCCCAGTGGGGTTGTCCTCAGCAGGCCGCAGAGAGCTGGACGATACGCTGTTCTGTCCAACGGGACGCTGGCCATCCAACAGGCATCAGTCTACGACCGGGGGTCCTACGTTTGCCGAGCGGCGAACGAGTACGGTAGCGCTCTGCTCTCGGTGCCGGTCATCGTAATTGCGTACCCGCCTCGTATTACCAGCGGCCCGCCCTCTGTGATGTACGCCAAGCGGGGAGTTGCCGTCCAGTTGAACTGCGTAGCGGCTGGGATGCCTAGAGCAGAGGTAGCATGGGAAACACCCGATAAAACCCGACTGGCTGTCAGCGCACAGCCACGCCTCTTTGGAAACAAGTACCTCCATCCACAAGGTTCCCTCATCATCCAGAACCCGACACAAAGAGACGCCGGCTACTACCGATGCACGGCCAGGAATGCCATCGGCGTGGACTCTAAAGCGACGTATCTCAACGTGTTCTGAAGAAACTCACTCAAGAAATCGTTCAGCATCGCCATATGCCCAAGGAACTGCCGAGTTGAAAGCAGCTAATGCTTTTAATCATCCAAATGTTGTAAAAACTGCTGTCAAAATGTAAAAAAAATGATGTTATAATGGGTTGATTGAAGCTGTTGTGTTTAAGAAACCTGCAATGTTGCATCAGGTGTGTGCTGTGTAGAGGCCATGAGCGAAAGCCATCATTTTGCATCATTTTCTATGCCATAGATTAGCATGTCCACTACTTGGTGTGTAGTCCAAAATCTCTATGGAAATCACCTTTGTGAATTTTGATCTTTTAGTTGCTTTTAATATTGATTTTTGCTAACAAAATGCTAATCATCAGGGAAAGTGGACTACAATAGCACTGATGCATTGCTTTGATGCGGGGGTCATGAGCAAATTTCTCTCATCCTGGCTGGGTTGTACATTCAAATGATTACAACTTTCATAGCATTACATTGAATAGTTATTGTAGTTGTTATTGTTCATGTTTAATTATAGTTTCCTTGTTCTCATTAGTTGTTCTTTCCAGTTCTTGCTAGTTACAGGCTAATAACTGTTGTAATTCCCTTTCCCAAACAATTAGCGTTTCGCTAGCAACAATCAATATAAAAAGTAACGGAATTGACGAAAATTCACAAAGGTGATGTTAGTTGATGTTTTTTTATTTTATGGAACATAACATAGCACTATAGCTAGTAAGCCTCTGTGTAGCACAAATGGTTGGATTCTTGCAAATCCCATTCATATTTTCCATAGGGATTTTGGACACAACAAATGCTGGAAATGCTAACTTAGCATACAAAATTACATCAGACTTTGTCTCTTTATAGGCTACACTTAAAATGAAAGGTGTTGAATGTTAAAGCAATTTATCCTTCCACTAATCCCATCATGATCCGTGACCAAAGACTATGTTGGTAGCATTCTACAACTGTACATGTAAGGAGACGTTTGCTTTGATAATACAGTAGTTTTCTTTTCCATCTCTTCTGACAATGACAGTTTATGTCAAGCTGTATAGAACTGCATAGCTTCACATTTTTTTTTACCTAGAAAATATTGTTTAACTTATATAATACAAAATTGATCGGAAATATGTATAATGTTGCTGAGATTGATTTTTTTTTAAGGCAGGTGATAGATTGTTTTTCTTTTTTGGCATATTTTACCGAATTCATCACAAACATTTCTTGGCATCCGATACCATTTCATAAACCTCCAACTCAAGTCATTTTCACTTGCTTCAATAACTGGAGTCACATTTTTCAATAACTGTGATTGTTTCCTGCTCTCAGCAGTGTGTGTCATCTTAGAATCAGCTTATGAAAAATGCTGATGCAGTCTCTGCTATGTCCTCATTTGTAAATTATTTGTCTTTGACAGACTGGTGCATAACAATTTTTACATATTTTAATAAAAGATTTCTACCCATTTTTACTAAGCTCAGTCTAAAAACAAAACAAAAAAACTCATGAAAACTTTTTTTATTGCTGAGGTAGGGATAGTAAAAGATTGAAAAATGATGACTCAAGATTGTGTGCCACTGTACTTTAAATGACATCCTTAAGAGTGAATAATGTTTATATGAGAACTTGGAAAAAGGAGCATTTGCCAAGAAAAGGTTGAGGAAATATACACAAGAACTTTTTAAGGAGTTAAGAATTATATGTATTTTTCTCTTAAAATTAGTCCAAAGTTACGAGTTGGAAGGATTTTCATCCAGCTGGCCTTAGAGCGCAGAGCACAGATAAAAGTCTGAGAAAATACTCAACTTAGCATTTTGGATGAAGGAAGTAGGTCACCATTACTCTCGAAGAGTAAAAACTTCCAATCATCGCTCTGGGAATTACTGTATTATACAGTCACGCTCTCCTCTTCCAGAAAGGAGGAACATCTGGATTCATGAGGAAATCCCCCATTAGTTCAGCAGATTCTGTCTCAAAGAATCACACTTTGAAAGATCTTAATGTGTTCGATTCGCTGTATTAAACCTACTATTTATCACAGCACATTCAAAGTCAAGGCGCTGAGGTTAACTAATGCCATACCTAGACTATATTTTCTATTGTGACTTCCACCCCGATGCAATTTAGCCTCGTTCTTTCAGATGAAAACATTTTTGCTGTGGCTTCGCTTCATTTTCCACCCTGTAAATTGATTGAGCCGCAGTGATGCATGCTTTTCTCCACTTTTTTTCCCCCCCCACATGGCACAAAGAGGCCCGACCGCTAAACCGGATTGCTCGCGGCGCTCTGCTTCCCCCGTGACCTCTCTAGGTATCCCGGAGCTGTCTGTCTGTGACCCGGGACCTGGTCGAACACAGATCCGGGAAAAAGCTCCACATCTTGGGCCCACCTGTTTCCCTCACGTGTGGCTGCTAGCGCCGAAGTAGTTAACGTTCTCATTACTGGGGGGGAAAAAGGCAGCCGACGACGTTAAGTAATGCCGCGCTCTCGGATGTTTACGCCGTTTTACGTGAGCCGTTTCTTCCCCGCCGCTTTACTGTTCTGACTCGCGATGCTCTGTTACGCAAACAGGCTCACCGACATCATACGGAATCGAAAGAGAAGTCGCTATTTGGGGGGGGGGGGGGGGGATTATTCGCAATCAAGGCACATCCTCGACCCAGACGCCGCGGAAAAGAAGTAAAGCATTAGTGAGGGGAACCTCCTATGATCTGTGGCTGCCTGGTTGGAGATTTTAACATGGTGCGCGAGCTGATTGACGAATCAAAGACGGCACAAAGGGAGCTCGGGCGGTGGAGAGCCTGTGTGTCCTACAGCAACACGATCAATACATTCGAACATCAAGGCGCTTCATATCTGAGCCGGGTTTGAAGAGAAGTTGAAAAGACGACTACAACCGAAAACACTGGGCTCTGTCTTCCGCGCGTGAGAACAGAGCGCGGATGTTGAGAGATTCCTTGGTAAATGAAAGCAGCGCTTGAACTAAGCCCCCCGTCTTCCCTTTCTGCGGCTCGGCGGTTCCGCTGTGATGTTGACGGGCGGCTTTCGCGACGTTCGGATTCGAGCGCTTTGAGTTGGTTTTTTTAATTCCGAGCGCGCACGTGCGGGGGGGGGTGGGGGGGAGCGCGCACGTGCCTCGCGAACGCTCGGAAAGGGAATGGCGCCGGGCCACGCCGAGCGTTTCTGCAAAAATCGCTCGCACAGGCTGCCGCGTGACTCCTCTGACTCGTTTAAATGAGCAAAACACCCCCCCCCACCCCACCAAATCAGATGTGAAATGTTGATCTCCGAGCGGCGTCCTCCGGCAACCGAGCACCGTACGCTCTGACAGCATTAGAAGTAAAAGGTTTGACTAATGTTAAGTGCAGGAAGTGTTTATGTGTGCGGTGTCGAGGCATGACTCGGAGCAACCCGGGAACATAAGGTTGCAGGTGCCTACAATAAGCGGCACATGGCACGGAAATGCTTAAAAGTGGAAAAATGTATTGTCTTGCACATGCAAAACTGATTTGGAGGGAATCTGAATAGGGCAGTTCACAAAGGGTCATATTTTCGGGCAATACTACCCAAGGAGTTGCTTCAGCTTTGTAATTAAAAAGGAGACGTTTGTCAGGAAATAGTGTTTGGTCCGGGGTCTTAGTTAGTTTCCTGCTGCTGGGAACGTTGCCCAAAAAAAAATTGCTGAGTGTACTGCGGCCCTCGGTCTCTGTCAACCATATAAGGAATTCGAGACTCTCTCCCCAAATCTGACAAATAAAGTGATTTCTTAGGTTCCAGCTGCAGTGCGGTGACCTTTGGATCCACTCCCCGCGTCTTAACCTTTTGCCGTCTTCGTGGGATGCGCTTGTTTACGGCCGCTTGTCACACACTTAATCATTTGATAAACCAACTCAGAGCATGTGAAGATGTGAAGAAGAAGAAGAGAAGATGAAAAGACATGTAGGCCAACATGCTGCTGAATGCAATTTAATTTAGTCTACCGTAGTTAATCTGGTTTAGATTAGACTTTCTACGAATTCTTGCTTAATTTGCATGTTGCGCTCCCCAATAAACAGCAACATGAGAATATCTATATGGCTTTCTTATGGGCTCTCTGGGGAAAAAATGTATCTTAAAGGAATAGTTCACTCAAAAATGAAAATTCTGTCATCATCTACTCACCCTCATGCCAAATGAAACACAGGTGAAATTTGTTAGACCATATAACACACAGGGAGGTTGCCAGCACAACTTGGTGGCAGCCTTCTCCAAAACAACTGAAGTCAATGGGGACCTGTTCTTTAGAGTTCCAAAACAAAAACTACTCCTTTAACAAGTCAAGAGATGCGGAAATATGGATGGACTTTATTTCTTTTGCCGTTAAATTGCTTCCTTGTCAGATTGTGGGTTTCTGGTTTGGTTGGCGGCCTGTTTTCAGTCAGCAGCCTGCCGCTGGGAGGACAAACTCCACCCAGCCGGTACATCGCCGCCCGACCCCGGAGCCTTGAAACGAGCGCGCCCTGTATTCCCCTCCACAGCTGACTGTCATTACTTTTGCGATCCTCAATTAGCCTGATGGCAGAAATTGTGGGTCATTAGAATCCGGAGCCACCGGTCGAACCGCTGATCAAATTAGCAGACCGGCTTTGAGCATGAATCAAAATAGTCATGCGACTGCTGCCTGCCGCACATGGTGGAGTGGAGGAGGCGGTTCAAAGCAGTTAACCGCACGACATATGGAGGTGCTTAGGATTCTGTGACAGTTATCACATTTCTTTTTCGGCCATACTGCGTGTATATGTGTATATGAGGGCAATCACTGCGTGTCTCAGATATCGGCTGTGGCTGACTGCCATGGACTTGTACACCTGCACACACACGCAGTTTCTCTCCTTGCTCTTCCTGTATTTTGTTCACTAAAACACACACACACACACACAGCCTCTTCCATAAACCCTTGAATCACAAGCACTCACTCGAGCAGAAACGTAGTACACACATCCAGCCATAAAAGAGTTGCAGATGGGGACATTATCAGCACTATTTTTTCATCGGAACAGACCTGTGCCCCATTGAAAAGAAATCGCAGAGTGGAATACACTTCTGTTGAAAAGAAAGAATAAACAAGTGGGGATAAAAAAAAAAGAGAGAAAAGAACCCAGGTGCTTCATCAACCCTGAGTCCTGCCTTCCTTGTTTCACAAGGACCTCTCGGTCTCGAAAAACAGCACCCGGAGCTCCCGGGTCTTTAACCAAGCGTGGCGCTCAATTTCATCCTCCTTGAGACGAGCATTAATGTACCTGACAGCTGTGGAATTTTCTACAACGCATATGGGTGTCAATGCCACATTTTCGAAGCAAATACACTTGTTCGGTACGGTGAAATTCTTTGTGGGTTAGCGTAGCATCAGCGAGGTCAGCTGATGTCACTTAGAGCAGTGGTTCTCAACCAAGTGCCATCAATCAAAAATGCAGACTGGAGTTTGAACGTTTGTTGGAGGCAGAAATAATCTCATTGGTTGAGTTAAACCTCAGTGGGTGGAGCCAAAGAATTTTTCAGAGCGTACACGTTAGCCAACTGGCAAACTTTAATGGCAAAGAAGGAACTCTGGTCAAAATATACATACAAAATATAAATGGTACTTTTGGCCATAGCATTCATAATCTTGGAAGGTCAGCAGCTAGCTAACTAGCTTACCTAGATAGATGTAGGTTAGTATGGTTTGAACTTGGAAGGTCAGCTAGGCTAACTAGCTAACCTAGATAGCTTATATAATGGCTAACCTACATTTTTTTTCAGTAAGTAGCAAGAGCGCTAGGCTTCACAATATTAGCTTCCTCCTCTCTTACCTCAAGCCTTTTTCACTGGGCTTCAGTTACCTAACCAGAATTGGTTATTTGGTTCCGCCCACTAAAACTCAACCAATGAGCTTATTTCTGCCTCCAGAGCAGCTCTGCCTCTGAGAAATGTTTGAAGAAGTAATGGCGCGTGGGATGTTTAATTAAAAGACCTAAAGGGAGCTACAGTGTGCGGACCTTCCTCTTTCTTTCTTTCATGCTGTCTTCTATTGGTCCAGCACCTGCCTTGAAGGTTTTTGGATGTGCGCGACTACTTCACAGTATTTATTCGCCGCCATGTTTGCCATTTGTGTTGACGCGCTTCTGCAATTCGCAACAGCAAGTCAGCGATATCGTAGCCCGCAAAAAATTCCCATGTCCTACTTGATTACATTCTACGTGATTATAATGTTGAAGTGAACGTTTTTTTCCCAGTCGGTGGGTTGTATTGAGGGTAAATCCGACATGACGCGAACACAGCTTGAGGCTCCAATGTGCCAACTAAGCACTACAGCAGGCGATTTCTCCGATCGGTTCCTCCTCTCTTCTCGAAGGTGTGCTAATTAGTGAAATCGGCTGCCGTTGGAACGAAAACCTGCAGACTCTTGGGGCCCTCCGAACCAAATAAAGACGTCACCCCTCCTGCGGTTGTTAGTCTGGAGAAAAACCAGTGTTTAACAGTGTTATTTCAAGAGCCTCAGAGTCATGCGGGGTGGGACAGATCTCAGATTCCTTTTGCCTTTCAGATCTTAATGAATGAGGCGGTCAAGGGGAACCGGGCGACTTATCCCAGATCGGCGCCCGCACTTTAATCTCGATGAATCGGAGTCAAGCGGGAGCTGTTCAGCTGAGAATAGCTGTGTGCCAAGTTATCTTTCAAGGCAATCATCATAAGGCCCTTTCATTGACGGCACAGCGCTTGGCCTGATCTCACCTTCTCGCCTCCCCGCTCTGTATTCAGCTCGCTATCGCCTCCCCATCACCGAGTCACAACAGTATAGGAGGAATGCCTATGAAAATTACATGCGCCATGTGCCCGGTGGATAAGGATCACACGGCATACTGTTGACTGCAGTCAGACACCTATTAATCTGTGTTGCTGCTTCTCTGATTCCATGCCATGATGAGGAGAGAGCGCTGAAGGAAAAGCCACAGTGCCCCCTAGTGGAAAAATCAACACATAACCTCCTGTGGTCTCAAGTCTAAATTAGTGCATAAAGCAGAAATGAGTGCAGAAGAATGTGTGTGTGGGGAGGGCTTATGTTTGATACTGTATGTTAATAGACTGGAGGACAAACATAGAATTTTAATTTTATAATCTTTATTAATTGTGTTATGTTGTATTGTATTGTGTTTCCAGTGTGTGTTTCTGCTGTGACTACTGAATTTCTCTCCAGATGAATGAATAAATATACTGTATATAGATAGACAATATCTATCTATCTGTCTGTCTATCTGTGTATGTGATCTCTAATCAGGAGGAAAGTGGTGAAAGATTTGTATTTCGTTGACAAAAATAGAAAAGAAGATGCATGACAGATATTCATAAAATGATATATCCTCCATTCAAAAAGTGATGGGTAGCATAAGACAATCATGGTATTTTATAAAGAGTAATAGTTAACTTAGGTCACACCGGTTACACTTTTACAGGCTGGAACATTTATATTTTGATACAGAGTGATTAACAGGTAGAGTTTTTCTTTTTGTAATGTAGTGTTTTGGAATAGATCCTCATCTCTAGAACCAGAAAGCAAATCTGAAATGGAAACCTATGATTTAGTTTCCTCAAAATAAACACAAGCACGTTATCTGGTCTAAAATATTGCTGAGCCAAGCAGGAGCCCACAGATATCAGACAAGCTGAGGATGAAAGCAGAATAGTGTAGGAATGCAAAACAAACAATGTCACAGTGAGTCAAAAGTTTGAGTTGTCAGTGCTTGAAAACAGACCTGTGATCAGCTATAAGGTTGGGTTGGGTACTTTTAAAATTCATTGAAAATTCATCAAAATTGTAGTCAGTAATAAAACTCAGTAATGTATTCGGGTTACTTTTAGTTCAGCTCTGATTAAATTGCCATATTTGAGGTATAAAGGTACAAATAAGAAAAAGTGAAAATTACGTTAACGTAAGTTTGCATTCAGACACAAATTTGCCTCTGTGCCACATTTTGTACACTGCAAAAAAAATCCATCTTAACAAGTCATTTAGTGTCATTTAGCCTAATTTGTCTTAAACCAAGATAAAAAAAATCTGCCAGTGAGGTGAGATAACTCCACTTGTCTAGAAATGAGTGTATCTTGAAAAAAGTCAGAATATGGCAGATCACTGCACTACTATCAAGAAAATAACACTTGATTCTACAAAATTTTTGAAACAAGTTAATTTGTATTGGAAACAAATGAAAGCATCTAACCGAATTGGCAGATTTTTTTCACTTATTTTAAGAAAATTACAGTTTTAGGACTCAATAATAGACTAAATGACTTGTTAAGATGAAGATTTTTTGCAGTGTAAAGACGCAAAACACCTGACACTATTGAAATGGCTTTATGAGTTTCTCACTTTAAAAACATTCGCAGAAGTAATCCTCTCATTTTTTATAAGCAGCCTGTAATCAGAATACAGTTACATTTTACATTTCCCAACCCTGTTTGGAATCCACTCAGCTCCTTTTCCCTGATTGTTTGACTTTGTTTGATGCAGCTGGATTCCCCTAAAAGTTGAAAAACCCTTATATCTTCTACTCTGTGCTGGAGAAAGCAAATGCAGCAGACCTCGACTTGGGCCTGAAAATTTGACTCGAACCCAAAAACTCCTGTAGCCCCGAGGGTATCAGCCTTTTTCTGAGTCCAAATCCTACTAAAGCCAGAGATTACAGATATATTTTTTAAATAACAGTATTTTTCAGCAATGTCTAATAGGATTATAGAGATATATTGGTTTGCTGATATTGGCTTTCTAGGAAAAATGGGATGTAGTGTAGTCAGTGTCGGACTGGTGTGATTACATATTTATTGGAGAACTGACATCAGATTCCATGAATGTTTTATTTTGATTAGTTTTGTCCTGGATTTTAATGGAGAATTTTAATTTCCCATGATGGTCTAAATGCTGTTTCAGAGGCTTTTCCACCGTGAATAGAGTGAAATTGTGGGAGAAACACTGAATAATTGGGGTTTTGCAGATTTTTTTGGTATGAAAATTGTCTAATTTTAGCAGCATTTTAGGATGAATATAACTACTTCTCCAAACTGTACCCTATGTGATTTGAATCAAATGGGGACATTTTTACATATCATGTGGGAGTTTCCATCAGTTAGAAGTTTTTGGGAACAAATAACAAAACGTCTCTGAAACACTATGCCAATGCTCAATGCCCATGTGCAGTTTCAGATTGATTGGCCGACCCATTGAGGAGCAAAATGGATGCAGACAGATAGAGTTTTCCTCATTTTATAGTAGGATTTTATCTATGGAGCTCTCTGTTGCTAGGATGAACGGGGCAGGCCAGGTTATGCCCGAGGCTAGGAAGGAGGCACTCAACGCAGCTAGAGCCATGATATAAATGTCTATTTTTATCTTTTTTTTTTCTTATTTATTTTGCAACGTACTGTTAGGAAATATCCTGCATGTATAGTGGAATTTAGAGAAAGACCCATGGGGATGGGGTAGGTCAGGGTTAAGGAGCGATCAAAAGTTTCTGTTACTTTTCTGTATCTTGTACTGCCTTAGTTATAATGGCATGGCTTTATTGCGACTAAAACGTTAAGTTATGAATTTATTACGGGGAGAAAAAAAAAGGTCAAACTTAAAAGATTTGAATATCAGCTTCAATCCAAACACATCAGCATCACTATCAGTATCAGTCAAACCCTTATATCTGCAAACCCTAGCTTGACTGACACCTGAGGAACTAAGTAAGACGGACTAACTCAGTGGTTCTCAACGTGGGGTCCGGGGACCACCAGGGGTCCTTGAGGGGGTTCCAGGGGGTCCCCAGCAAATTGATCAACTGTTAAACTTCACCATTATTTAATTCACTAGAAGTTAACACAATTAGAGAATGTAGAAGAATGACTGTTCTGATCATAGTTTCTCTGTTATCTCTCTACCTACAATACAGATAGTCATGGAATTCTGGACAAAATCATATCTAGCAATAAAAATATTCTCAGATTTGCGTCCGAGAGACAAAATGTCATCAACTGGAGGTGCGTTGCCCTAATGTTTATTAAATTAGGGGTCCTTAATATGAAAAAGGTTGAGAATCACTGGTCTAAATGTTGTTTTAGAGGCTTTTCCACCCTGAATAGAGTGAAAATGTGGGGGAAACACTGAATAATTGGGGTTTTGGGGATTTTTTTTGGTATGAAAATGGTCAAATTGAAAAGATTTGAATATCAGCTTCAATCCAAACACATCAGTCATCACTATCAGTATCAGTCAAACCCTTATATCTGCAAACCCTAGCCTGACTGACACCTGAGGATCCCAAGTAAGACTGACTAACTGAAAGGACGTCAAACGAACACTGGACCCAGATCAGTCTGACATCACAGAGGCGCTCATAGGTGTAGACGGGCTAGTCCAGGAAGAGGTCCAGTTTGCTCTGGATGTTGTGGAAGGCGTCTCTGCCCAGGTAGTCGGCCTGGCCCGCCTCCCACAGCCTGCGCCGCTCCAGCCGCTCCGCCTCCACATCAACAGCCGTCTGCAAATCCAAAAAAATAATAATAATAAAAACCTGTGTTGATAACAAATCAGTAGAAATCTTCAAAAGGGAATTCAACGCAAGAAGTCTCTTTTTTTTTCCCCCCCTCGACTTTAGCTGCAAGTCGTGGATCTGATCTCTCGTTTCTGACGTGGCAACAGAATGATATTTTGAAAACGAGAAAAGTTGAAATTTACTCTTAGGGGAGTCGGGGGGGGGAAAAATATATATATTTCTCTCGCTGGGAACCTTTCATTACGTACTTTGAGAAAGTGTCAACACTTGCCGCTAACTGACGGCTGAGCGGAATTCTAAACCGTTAACATTCACGGGCCAAAGCATAGCACTTTAGCTTTGGTATCCTGCTTCCATATTTTATTTATTTATTTATTTATTTATTACATTTCTCCTCTGTGTTTGTGTTTATTCGGTTAATATGCAAACCCAGAAGGAGGTGTTTAATAAAAAATGTTAAAGGCATGGCTGAAGAAAAATCAGAGCTGTATGCATTTTTAATCATCCGATCAATAACTTGAGACTTGATTATTTTACTATTATTGCTTGTTGTTTTTTCATTTTTCCCTTCTTTAAATTAAGCTTCATAATTGTATGTAACCTTGATATTTTCTTCCTTTTTTGTTTTTTCTCTTAAGAAAAGCCTAACTAGGGACAGGAGTTGGAATCTAGCAATAATTTCTGTATGCAGAATATCAGTTGCATCAAGTGGCACTACGGTATGTTAATTTGCATTGTCCCTATCAAATAAACCAGTGATTCTCAACCTTTTTCATATGAGAATATTTTTACTGTTAGATATGATTTTGTCCAGAATTCCATGACTATCTGTATTGTAGGTAGAGAGATAACAGTGAAACTATGATCTAAACAGTCATTCTTCTACATTCTCTAACTTCTTGTAAATTAAATGCTGAAGTTTAACAATTCATCAATTTGCTGGGGACCCCCTGGAACTCCCTCAAGGACCCCTGGTGGTCCCCGGACCCCACGTTGAGAACCACTGAAATAAACGAAATAAATAAATAAAAATCCCATATCGATCGAACCCTGATCTGTGATTGTATAGAAAGGAATGGTTGACATACAGGTTCTGTATGGGTGTCTGAGGCGCCCTCTGCACCCATAGGTGGGTCCTGGCTGTCCGGCTTCTCCGACTCTGCTGGCTTCTCCTCCACCGGTGTGTTATCTGGGTGTGAACACTGCAGCCACCACACAGTATCATGTCACACTGTCCGCATACATAGACAGAAAGCGCAGCTAAACGTGTGAAAAGTTAGTTTTATCATGCAGATTAGCTATTATGAAAGCATAATATAAGCAGTCCTTGATGTACTGTATGTGCGTGGGTGGGTGGTGTCTTACTGGAAGGTGTTAGTCTCAGCATAAGCTTGTATAATCACAATGCATCAAGTAGAAATGAATCAGAGGAATGGCAGAAACGTAATGAGAACCTGAACTCAAAGCCCTGCAGCAGATAAAGAGCTCTTTTTTTTTTTTTTTTTTTTAGCAGAATCCCATGCAGCCGAGCAGAAACACCCATAAATTAACAATCCCATCTACACTCTACCAGAACTAACAAGAGGCACTTGAGCTGCCTAATGTCCCCTCAACAATCACCATGATATATTAAACATTACAACTTATGATAATGAGGCCATTAATTAAGCTAATTAATGCATTAAATGGCTAATATTTCTATATCTGCATACTTGTCTGCACATAAGGCATGAACTCCACATCTTAAAGCATTATAGTGACTTAAAGAAAATCTCTTAATCTGCAATTAATATGCAAATTTATGCAGTAAAGTGCTCAGATCATTCACTCTATAGGGGGAACCTGTGATCTAAGTATGAAAGGTAACACTTTACAATAAGGGTACATTAATTAAGGGTTAGTTCATGCTTAATAAGCATTTACTAATGGTGTTCATGTTAACTAAGGTATTCATTTATACATTATTTAATAGTTTATACCTTAGTTAACATGAACACCATTAGTAAATTACACATTAGTTAACTGTTAATTAAGGATTAGTTCATGCGTATTAAGCATTAACTAACCCTTAACTTAGTGTACCCTTATTGTAAAGTGTTACCGTATGAAGTGTCTATCATCTTGAGTTATTCTGAGTTTTTGTGCACAATATCACTATCAATAAATATCATAACACTTGATCTCTGAACTCACCGTCTCCCTCTCTTCAGACGGTGAACGGGGCTTTTCGGCAGGCGGCGAAAAACACGCCAGCAGCGAGTTGGAAACGTCCAGGTTTTCCCTGAACGGGGTCTTGGCGTCACTCTCCTGGACCTGCACAGCGAGAGAGGGGCGTTAAAGTGGCGGGACGGCGGCCAAGAGCGGGGGACGGGGCGACCGATTAGCACCCCTCCAACCAGAGAGGAGGAACTAATCGGTGAAATGAGCTGCTGTTGAGGTTTGCTGGAAAGGACACCTGTAGAGTCTTGGCCAAATATGACACATGGTGGCACATCCCCGGTCTATATGACAAGAAGGACAGGCTGAAACTGCTGGATGGTCTGTGTCATACATATACACAACCAGTCAAAAGTTCATATTTTAGAATAATTGTAAAGACATCTATGAAATAACACAAATGGAATTACGCAGTGACCAAACACAAGTGTTAAACAAATCCAAACTATCTTATATTTTAGATTCTTTAAAGTAGCTGTAAAGGCTTTGGAAAGAAATTCATACATAGGATCAACTTCACTGTTTCTATTTGTCTAAGAAACTCATTTCAAGCATTTAAGCAGAAGCCTGTAGCACCCAATAATGTAATAATTTCCTGAAAATGTAATAACGCCTGAAAATGTATTAGAATTTGCACTTAACTTGATCGAAAATGTAATAAAACCCAATAATGTAATAACTTGACCAATAATGTAATAAAATGTCCTGACTGATACTGTAATAACATTTCGGTAAGGAGATTTTATTACATTATTGGTCAAGTTATTACATTATTGGGTTTTATTATAATGTAAAGGTATTACATTACAAGGTATTACATTATCGGTAAAATGTTATTACAATATCAGTCAGGACATTTTATTACATTATTAGTCAAGTTATTACATTATTGGGTTTTATTACATTTTCGATCAAGTTAAGTGCAAATTTTATTACATTTTCAGGAAATTATTACATTATTGGGTGCTACATCTTTAGATCAAAACGGCTTTAAGAGAATGAAAAACATAGTGCATTCAATCAGGTGTGTCCACACTTTTGCCTGGTAGTGTATATAGGATTATATAGGATTCACCAGCTACTTGAATTAGAAGTAGGGAATGGAAATTTCAGTAAAAAATTCCTCAATATTGCTTGAACCAGAAAATATTTTTTTCAATAAATAGTGATGGAAATATATTTGTTGGATAAAAAAAACCAATGTAAAATGCAAGACGCCTTCCCTCCAAGCAAGAAATATGACCAACATTAGCTGACATGAAAAATATTAATATTTTTCTGGTGTTTTTTTTTTGACATTCAGGAAGCTAATTCATTCACTTCAACCCACCTGATGGAAACACACTTAATTCTTTTATTTTTTGCGACATTTTGAAAGTTTGCTTAAACTTTGCTTAGTTGGATGGATTCTGTTGAGCTGTTTAATACGCAATGATATTCAAAAATTCTCATTCATGTCATATCGGCACCCAGATGAAGAATAAACAGAACTGAATGAGAAGACTCTTGTTTTATCAATATGCTGGCATTCCCATTGGGGCGACACTTTCCCCCCTTGGGTCACAAATAAAGTTTTCAAACCGCATGGACGCCCGTACTTGTTGCAGTTGCTCACAGTCTTCGCTGGACTGTGTCTGTGGTGGGACGGGGGGCGCGTGACCGAGGTACTCCTTCCACCACTGGGTGACGAACCGTCCCATACTGCTGTCTGATTGGCTGCCGGAGCTGCAGTTCCACGGTTTAACTGCTCCTTGGAAATGGACAATCTTTGCACTGTGGCCAAACCTGTGCGGAAACAAAACTCCAGCAGGTTTACACATTGCATTGATCAAAAGCCGATCAGTGGGGAAGAGGTAGGAGTTATATTTCAAAACAAATCTTATTGGACCCCAAGCTTTTTCTGTTGGGTTTATATCCAGAGAATCATAATTATAGTAAAACTGAACGAACATTTATAGATCCCTGCTTGCTTAACGCCAAAAAATGTATTGCACTGTTATGGAAAACAGTTCACAGACCAGGCACTAATCAATGGATAAGACGGATGTTATCAAGCCTTCCATTAGAAAGGATAACCTACATATTAAAGGCTAAAAAGCATATATTTGAGAATATATGGATGCCCTTCATTAATTATGTTAAAGACTTAGATTTAACAGATGGTCAAGTGAATGACTAATTTTTGTGGACAATGCAGTTTCTGAGCTTGTATAATTTTTTTTTTATTATTATTATTTTTCTTCTAAATACTTGTTATATTTTGTATCTATTGCAATTAATATACTCAATTTTGTTTTTCATACAATAGACCCCTAATTTAGTCCACATTAGAACCACAGACCCCCATTTGATGAGATTTTGTCTCTCGGACCCAAATCTGAGAATATTTTTATTGTTAGATATGATTTTGTCCAGAATTCCATGACTATCTGTATTGTAGGTAGAGAGATAACAGAGAAACTATGATCAAAATATAGTCTTTTCTTCTACATTCTCTAATTGTGTTAACTGCTTGTAAATTAAATAATGCTTAACAATTCAAAATTGCTGGGGACCCCCCTGGAACCCCCTCAAGGACCCCTGGTGGTCCCCGGACCCCACGTTGAGAAACACTGTCTTACTGTATCCTATTGTAGCGTATCGTATCGTATTGTATCTTATATATAGCATATTGTACACCGCTCTATACTGCACACCTGTGGTCAAACTACAAAAAAGCAAGCTTACAGAGACTTCAAGTAGCTTATAATGATGCCATGAGAATACTACTTAAAAGACCTAGATGGTGTAGTGCAAGTGAAATGTTTGTGGCTGCAGGAGTCAATACTTTCCAAGCTGTTTTAAGAAATCTCATGTATAAATTTATTTGCCGACTTGATGACTCTGTAAATAAAATCATCTTGGTTTTATCAAACATACGGTTTAGTTCTACACGCTACCAATCCCAGCTGTGGAGACATTGGTACAGTTGTCTCTTTGTAAGACATTAATATATATTTTAAACCATGATCTTTTATTGATCCTTTGTATGTAACTCATTGTATGTTATGTCCTGTTTGTTTTTTTATCTGGACCCTGAGTCTGAAATAAAGTTTGAATTGAAATTGAAATTATTGTAGTGTATCATATTGCATTGTATTGTATCGTATTGTATTGTATCTTATTGTAGCGGATCATATCGTATCATATCATATTGTATCGTATCGTACCGTATCGTGTTGTATCATATCGTATTGTATGATCTGTAGTCGTCCAGCTGCTACCTGCATCATTTTGTGAAATCAGAACCTAAATATACCTATATAGTTCTGATATCAGTTCAAAACAGTTTCCAAAGCTGTTTTAATATGATTTTTACCCTGCCATTATCACACTGTGAAATTTTTGTGCTTGTTTGGGTTGATGTCAAACTTGGCCACAAACTGTACATCAGCATCCATCAAATGCTTAGTATGCCAGAGGATACGTCAGAATACTTTCCCTCTCTTCCCCACTGTAATCTTTACATTAAAGGTGCATGCTGGTGCACCCTGCACAGATGTGACTAGTGTCATACAGTCATGTACATTATGTACACATTTCATGTATAGTTAAACTATCACAAATCAATGTACTGTGGTGTAATGATCAGCAATGTAAAGGTAAATAATAAGGATGGTAAACTGTGACTTCCAATATTTCAGCACTAATATACAGTATGCTCTTTTTTTCCTTAAAAGTCCCTATCCTCATATAACTTGCATTACTATACTATTTACTACCATGTATACCAGTGGTTCTCAACCTGGGGTCCCTGAGGGCATTCCAGGGGGTCCCCAGCAAATTGATGAATTGTTAAACTTCATAATTTTGTCATTTTAGAATGACTATTTTGATCATAGTTTCACTGTTATCTCTCTCCGTACAATACAGATAGTCATGGAATTCTGGACAAAATCATATCTGACAATAAAAATATTCTCAGATTTGGGTCAAAATCTCATCAAATGGGGGTCCGTGGCCCTAATGTGGACTAAATTAGGGTCCTTGCTATGAAAAAGGTTGAGAACCACTGATGTATACCATTAAGATTTGTGTTAGCCGAAAAAGGTGGTAAACTCAATTCCGCAAATAAACTGAGTTTAGATGCATTTATCCCTGTGTATAATGGAAAACAGCCCCAGGTGGTGCAGGAACACTCACTGTTGGAAAGCAGGGAGGTAGGTGTACACTGTGCTGGCACTGAGGTTGTAGACAAAGGGCAGGTGTTTACTGATGTCTGTCACCGCCCAGCTACTGAAGAAAGTGTTTAAGAGTCCCTGGTCCCCTCCTGTAAACGAGGAATACAGCACAAGACGCAGAGAAGGGTGTAGTGAGACAGATAAAATGTCAATATATTCTGAATATACAGGAGAGGGACGAAATAACAGAAACACCACATGAAAAAAGACTTTAAAGTTACTAAACCACAATTCCAAAAGCAGTTTCATAGGCGAATCATATTAACTTGAATGCCAATTAGCAGTCATGTTTAAAAGAGAATCACCACTTTAATATGTGAGTTGTCAAAGCAACATGAGCCAACTAACAGAGTTACAAAGAGGCCAAATAGCTGGTGTGTGAATTGCAGGAGCAAAATTATCTCATTTGACCACATTAACAAGAAAGTGTAAATGCATTGTGTCTACAGTCCACATACAGGAGCTATGTTACTGGAAGTAAACGTTGCTGCCTGTTTGTTTTGCCGGTTGAATTGAATTGAATTTAAATTTTTTATTGACATTATAAAAAATATATGACATATATACATAAATAATATATGCACAGCCTCAGCAGGAGGCATCATATCGTTGTACAATATTTGTCAAAAGGATAAAACACAATAAAGCCCAGAGCTTATTTCCATTGTGGTCCTTTGGGTGTAGGTGTGTGTTTAACTGTTAGTGATTGAATGAGTATGTGAGCACAATAAGCATAAATTAATGAATGTGTGTATGTGTGTGTGTGTGTATTAAATATCCCAGTACACATTGGGAGGGTCTTGAAACTCCAATAGGTAGGAAGGTTTTGTTCCAAAACAGAGTACGGACCACAAAGTGAGCTCAGAAATCCCAGTAATTGGCCAAGTAATCGTTGAGTCATTGGTATTGATCAACCCCCCCGCAGTATATTATGGTAATTTTGTGCTATGGGACAGTAAAAATCTTAATAAGGCTGAGATATTCATACATTGTTAGGTGTTATACCCCCTATATATTGCCAGTGTAAATGATTGTCCTGAACAAATGGATCCTTTTCATTCATTTTGAAACAGAGAAAGGCAGACAGAAACCGAGAAACAGACTGGGAGAATATTATGCTATGAACAAACGCTGCCTTTTCTTTTGATTGTGCATGAATGTATTCCATTGATTGGTCCAGTATTCAGCCTACACACAGTGTTCTGTGCCTGCTAGCCCGAGCGGAATCCTTTTTAAAGTGCCCGTCTAGCAATATTAATGGCGTACCATCAAAGCTGCCGCGCTGCTGGGCGTGATCCAGGAGCCGGGCGTGGGTGTCCAGGGAGGGCCGGAAGACAAACACCCCGGAGTTGAAGCAGTCCGGCCAGCCGGGATCCGGGGCGGCCGACAGCTCGTCTCTCTGGAACAGCTCGTCCACGTTGCACAGCACCTGGAGGGGGAAAAGGTTGAGAAGAGGTCAAGGAGTTGAGAAGAGGTCATGGAGGTTGGTCCAAAAGTTGTATTGGTGTGTGCATACTGTATGTGCAGATTTTTGGATTTGAAGCTGCCAAGAGGTGATATTTTGTTCAATATCTGACTATTTTCATGTCAAAATATTACAAGTATTCAATGTTTTCCCAAGAATTGTTTCTTGTCCAGGCGGAAAAACCTCTGAAATAGCATTTAGACCATGATGGGACACTAAAACTCTCCATTAAAACCCAGGATAACAAGAATAAACAGGTTGACTTGTTGATTCTGTGTATCACCAGTTGTCCATTCCTTTTCTTCTTCTCCCCCTTTTTTTTTTTTTTAGTTGTACAATCATTTTGTCATCTGTATTTATTTAAATTATTCAACTATTATTATTATTATTATTGTTGTTGTTATTATTGTATTATTGTATATTTACTTATACTATATATATATATTATTATTTTGTTTCTATGAGCAGGGAGGAAAATGCTGGGGGGCTAAGGGGAGATAATGGGGGGATATTACTGTCTAAAAAGAAAAGTATGAATCTGTAATACTGTTTCATCATATGTGCAGATTGTTGAATAAACTTTGGTTACAAAAAAAAAAAAAAAGAATAAGAATATCCATTTTCATACTTGTGTGATATCCAATCAAAATGTCATATTATAATCAATTCAGGTTAAGGTCTTCCCATAGACAACCAGTGTAGTATTGATCAATTCTGCAATAAATATGTAATTAATCAACCTGCATCATATCCATCATATCAGAGGTGGACCACTGGACTAGATCTGATTTTTAATAATGGCCAATATTGGCAAACCGTTATATCGGTCTAACCCTAATGTCGGAAAATACTGTTAGCCTAAAGGAATAGCTTAAAGGAATAGTTCACCCAAAAATGAAAATTCTGTCATCATCTCCTCCCCCTCATGCCAGTTGAAACACAGGTGAAGTTTGTCCATATAACACACAGGGAGGTTGCCAGCACAACTCCATAGCAGCCTTCTCCAAAACAACTGAAGTCAGTGGGGACCAGTTCTTCAGAGTTCCAAAAAGACCTACAGTCTATTTACACCATCATTTAGTGCAAATCTTAACTACAGCTGATTGATTTGCAACAAATAATGGTGTATAGGTCTTTCTATTCACACTGTTTTTGTTTTGGAACTCTAAAGAACAGGTCCCCATTGACTTCAGTTGTTTTGGAGAAGGCTGCTACCAAGTTGTGCTGGCAACCTCCCTGTGTGTTATATGGACTAACAAATTTCACCTGTGTTTCATTTGGCATGAGGGTGAACTATTCCTTTAAAAGCTATAACCCATGGAGCTGTTACCCAATTACCCGACCTAACCCGATTTTTGACCAAATTCTAACCCTAACGTCATGCATGTGCACAAATATGTACATGCAGATTGAATACATGTAACAGCCCAATATGACCTCAAGAGCCTATGTTCATCTCTATTTACTCGCCCGCGGCCTTCAAACATGCCCCGCTAACATGAGAAGACGCCTGTTTGCTCTGAAAGAAGCAACAGATTATACCATGGCCACTAAGGGCAGCGTTGGGTATTGATTTCAATGAGAGCATGTTTGACGTCCATGACCGCTACACCCAGCCGTTACCCAACGGTTCATAACATAAACGGATGAACCTTCAAAGAGTCAAACAAACCATGTTGACTCTCTGATAGATTGGAATCTACAGTGTCATTATTGAGCCAAAGTTTCCACGTGCTGTGGAGTGACGTGTGCTATATCTGGTTTGGCACGGCAAGATGTTTTGCTTTATTTAGACAGAGCTCAGTGTTTTGTTTTTTTCTGAGTCATTCCATTAAAAAGCCATTAAAGCTGCCGTCTTGTGGTTTGTGTTTTGTAAAGACATGAATGGAAGAATGAAAACTTTAATTATCCTTGTGGGTAAATTATTTATCTGAAATTATTCCCTTTATGATGCAGCATTGTTGGAAGATATAAAACCTTTCAGGCCCACAGTGACATTCTTATGAGTGTCTTGTACTACTCATTGTCAGTCACAGATTAGAGGTATTGTTATACAAACTAATCTTGTACCAAAGGCTTTACGCTCTGTCGAGTTTGTTCTTAGAGTGGCAACGACGACCTCCCAAACGCAGGGGGCGCTATTCGGTTTTCATACAAAGACGCTGGAACAATTTTAATGATCGAATTTGGCGTACTCTGGAAGTTTCGGAAACAATAATAATTGAAAACTGGTTCACTTTGTTTCCAGTGGGAACATGAATAAAGGTAACACGCAGAAGGAGTCGGGGCTCCACTTCCTTCCGTTACTAGAACTTCCGGCAAGTCCTCCATCATTACTGAAACTCAGCAGGGTGATACAAACATTTCTTGGAGGCAGAAATAATCACATAGGTTGAGTTAATCCCTAATGGGTGGAGCCAAAGAACCACAGTTTTGCTGAGCACAAGTTAGCTAACTAGCAAATGGCAAAGAAGAAACTCTGGTCAAAATATAGCTACATAAAAAATATAAATGGCAGTTTTTTTCATTCATTCATGA
Source organism: Centroberyx affinis (assembly GCF_046629955.1). Lineage (NCBI taxonomy): Eukaryota > Metazoa > Chordata > Actinopteri > Beryciformes > Berycidae > Centroberyx > Centroberyx affinis. The sequence continues at coordinate 65,026 of NW_027280100.1, forward strand.
CCATGTTATTCATGATGCTGGAAGGTCAGCAGGCTAGCTAACTAGCTTACCTAGATAGCTATATAGGCTAGTATGGCTAATTTGAATTTGGAAGGTCAGTTAGGATAGCTAGCTAACCTAGATAGCTCAGTATGGCTAGATGGCATTTTTAAAGGAATAGTTCACCCAAAAATGAAAATTCTGTCGTCATCTACTCACCCTCATGCCAAATGAAACACAGGTGAAATTTGTTAGTCCATATAACACACAGGGAGGTTGCCAGCACAACTTGGTAGCAGCCTTCTCCAAAACAACTGAAGTCCAAAACAACTGAAGTCAATTTTCTTTAGAGTTCCAAGACAAAAACAGTCAAACAATCACACTGTGAATAGAAAGACCTATACACCATTATTTGTTGCAAATCAATCAGCTGTAGTTAAGATTTGCACTAAATGATGGTGTAAATATACTGTAGGTCTTTTTGGAACTCTGAAGAACTGGTCCCCACTGACTTCAGTTGTTTTGGAGAAGGCTGCTATGGAGTTGTGCTGCAGCCTCCCTGTGTGTTATATGGACAAACTTCACCTGGGTTTCAACTGGCATGAGGGGGAGTAGATGATGACAGAATTTTCATTTTTGGGTGAACTATTCCTTGAAGTGCGCTAGGCTTCATAATATTAGCTTCCTCCTCTGTTACCTCTTGTGTTTTTCATTGGGCTTCAATCTAAAGTTACTTAACCAGAAAAACTCTAGTTCTTTGGCTCCGCCCACTGAGTTTTAACTCAACCAATGAGATTATTTGTTGCCTCCAGAGCAGCGAGGAATGAGAGAAATGAAATTTATATTAAAACTCCAATACACTTGTTAGTCACTCTAGAATCAAAATGGCTTCTCAGTAATAGAGAACATTTAGTAATGCAATTGAAATATGTTAACTGTACTGTATCTATGGCAGACTCACAAGTGTGTCTGCATCCAGGAAGACACACTTGCTGTACTGGGTCAGGGTCCAGCAGTGGATCTTGGTGAAGGTGACGCCGAGCTCGGGACGTCCCAGCCAGGACAGGTGGACCCGGTCCCTGCTGTCCATCACATCGACCAGGATAACCTCATCAAACACCTTTTCAAGGGCAAACCTATGGGGAGGCGAGGATTAGTTAGACCAATATGTGTTTTTGAAGGCTGATACAAATACTGAGATTTTCGGATTCAAGCTGCCAGTAGCCGATATTTTTTTTTTTTGCCATTACTCAATATCTTCAAATTTGCCTATTTTCAGGCCAAAAAATTCACGAAAAGCCTCTGACACAGCAGTTAGACCATGGGACACCAAAAATTCTCCATTGAAAACTTTTTCTTGTATTGCCATGTTTTATCATTGTGTTTCATCACTCTGTCTTGCATCAGTGTGCAAATAAAGTAACAAAACTTAACAAAGAGTGCCCACACACACACACAGAGCTTCTCACCATCAGTGCTGAAGCTACAGTATATATCATCATTTTTAACGTTGTCTTTTGCTGCTTATAAAGATACGCAGAGCATCAGCAGGATAGGAGGCAGGGAAAAAGCTGCGGCAAATAATTTAATGGAACAAAAAGGATCTTCTTGCCGAAAGTGATAATGTATGATGGAAAATGGACATCCTGTTCAGAATCTCGCTCTTGGAACAAATTAATATGAGAGAGATGCTCCAGGAGTCATTAGAGCTGCAGTATTGGATGAGATGGTGCCATCGGTTTTATATATGCAACGTTTGTGTGTGTGTGTGTGTGTGTGTGTGGTTGTACGTCTATCCTTATAAGGATCAAATGTTCTCACAACAAGGATAGCAAGAAGAGGAGACATTTGAGGACATTTTGCTGGTTCTCACTTCTACAAGAGGCTAGTTTAGGGTTAGGATTTGGGTTTAACATTAGATTTAGGATTAGGCTTATGTTGGGTAATGGTTACGGTTAAAGGAATACACCAACTTTTTGAGTTAGATATGATTTTGTCCAGAATTCCGGGACTATCTATATTGTACTATGTTCAAAACAGTCCTTCTTCTACATTCTCTAATTGTGTTAACTTCTTGTAAATGAAATATTGGTAAAGTTTAACACTTCATCAATTTGCTGGGGACCCCCTGGAACTCCCTCAAGGACCCCTGGTGGTCCCCGGACCCCACGTTGAGAATCACTGCTTTAACATACATGTTAAACACTATGTTGAGTTGATAGTAGGCCACTAGCGTTATCTCAAAAGTGAGAAAATAAAAACTTGGAGCATCTCTAATCTTAAATGATGTACAGCTATGTTTGGCAGTTTTGTATAGAAGATTGGTAAAAATGTATACAAAATATAATATAAAATAAAATAACAGACTGTTTTGAACCAGCAGAGACTACTTTCTCTGATTCCATTGTAAGGGAAGGTAATGGGAGACTGTGTACAGCTAAAAATCACTGCACAGTGGATGAATACGTGGTTGTTCACGTAAAATAGTTCCAAAAATACAATGATATCTCATTTTTTTTAAATTACGAATCTGTAGGCCATAATAAAATCCACTGGCATTTTTGAACTTTGTCACTCAATATATAAACTTTGTATAGCACCTTTTTTTAACAGTGTTACAAAGTGCTTCACAAAGCAAGTACAACATACAGCAGTAAGACAGAATAAAACAACACAAAAAGGATCAGAGAACATAATGAAAAAAAATAAAATAAAAGAGATATAAAAGAGGACGTAAAAGATGCCACAGAAATGCTTGCCTAAGCTCATCTGGCAGGTCATTCCAGAGCTAGGCGCCCTGACGGAAACCAGCAGGGCCCCATCCACAGACCTTAGGCTGTGCCCTGGTACATAAGGGGTCAGAAGATCAATTATGTATCTAGGGGCCAAGCCATACAGGGCCTTGAAAGTTAATAATATTTTAAAATCAATTTTGTAACTAACTGGGGGCCAATGCAGGGAGACTAATACAGGGTCGATATGTCCAAATCTATTGGAACCACAAGCAAGCCTAGCAGCAGCATTTTGAACCAACTGGAGGCGGTTTGATCCCTGAATAATACCAGAGTAAAGTGCATTACAATAGTCCAGGTGAGAGAAAATAAAAGCATCAAAATATATAAATGACCAAATTTTTGAGATCTTCTTGAGTTGGAAGAAACAAGACTGAACCACCTTCTTAACTTACTTAGATTTCTAGCAGCCTGCTTAATATTATCTGATAGGCTGCTGAGTATGTCATAAAGCAGGTTAATTTGGTGGTCCAAATAGGATGATCTCAGATTTATCCTCATTTAAACTGAGCATTAAGGTGAGCTAGACTACTAAATTGGTGGATTTTAGTGGGACATACAGTTGGGTGTCATCTGCATAAAAGTGATAAAGAACGTCATGCGAATACGTTTGCGAATAACATTACCCAAAGGGAGCATATAAGACAAGAAAGATAATTTGGAGATGAGTCTGTAATTGCTAAGAAGGAGGGGATCTAAATGAGGTGTCTTCAGTAAGGGCTGGACTATGGCATGTTTAAAAGAAGAGGGAAAAATGTCAGTGGCCAAGGAACTATTAATATTGGATAAAATACAAGGACTAGCGGTTGCAAGTATCTCTTTTAGAAATTTTGTGGGAACAACATCCAGCTAGCAAGAAGAGGATTTGATTTGGGATATAGTTTTCTCTCAAATTAATAGGGTGAAAGGTTTAAAATGGGTGAGTGCTGCAGGATTTACAGGGGAGATAGAGAAGCCGCTTGGGTCAGGTAAGATTTGAGCGCTGATGTTCTCCACCTTATTAATAAAATAATAAATTCCTCAGACTTCTCAGACGTTAGCATACACCAGTGATTCTCAACCTTTTTATATCAAGGACACCTAGTTTAGTCCACATTAGGGCCATGGACCCCCATTGGATGGGATTTTGTCTCTTGGACCTAAATCTGAGAATATTTGTTTTGTTAGATATGATTTTGTCCAGAATCCCATGACTATCTGTATTGTAGGTAGAGATAACAGAGAAACTATGATCAAAACAGTAATTCTTCTACATTCTCTAATTGTGTTAATGTCTTGTAGATGAAATAATGGTGAAGTTTAACAATTCATAAGTTGCTCCCCTCAAGGACCCCTGGTGGTCCCCGGACCCCACATTGAGAACCACTGGCATACACTATGAAAAGTGTATGCTAAAGAGTCAGTGTGGAGCACTGGAGCCAATGATCTCCTGAGGACACATGGATGATTTTGGTGTCTATGTTTTAATTACTTAATACACAAGTGTATTCCTATTATGCTAAGTGAATGCATATGGTCAGAGAAAGGTCCTCACAAGTATAGTAATGTTTCAGAGAACTTGCTTGTTAACTTGATAACTTTGTTTCATAGGAAATGTATCCTGCTTTGTATGTACTGTGTTATTTATTCACACCATATCCCACCGTGATTCCTTTGAGACGTTCGGCGTGACCATGACAACGATGCTGCGAGTCGTCCCGTGCCGCCGCAAACTCTGGGCCACCACTGTGGCTCCCATGCAGTAGGCGTTTGTGGTGACCAGGGTCACGAACGCCTCGCCAGCTGCAGAGGGAATAGAGAGGTACTAGAATTAGACTGATATTGTCTTTTTATTAAAAAATCAGACATCAGCATCAGTCACTGTCATCCACCTCAGATATGATGGATATGCCGTAGTTTGATTAGATATTTAATATAGAATTGATCAACATTACATTGGCTGTCTATGTTAAGCGCTTAAAGTCGTATTTAAAGGGGAAGGCCACCCATTTTAAGAATTCACATATGTTCTTCTTGAGGCCTGAGGACAGTTCAGTACTTTTGAACACCACTCTAGAACTAACCCTTGAATTTGTGATGTTACTACAATGTAAAATCTGGTACTGCTATGTAGACAATGAATGGGGCTCTGACTTTGTTGACCCATAACATTTTAGTGTAAGTTATTGTACCTAAATGAGGTTTCAATTCTGGTTTATACCTGTTAGCAGTGCTAGAGTGTAAAATTCGTTTGTAGTATGTTGTATTTTTATTTCACTCTTAACTGTGGATTTGTCACTTCCTGTGTGGAGATTTCCCACCAGTGACCATACTTACACCAGAATTTCAGTTGAGCAAATAGGGCAAATCTACAGCATCTCAGTTAGTGGGGATGGGACGCTCTTCTCTGTTGCAGCCCCACTTTGCGATTTAGGCTTATAAGACAGCTGGATTTCTACATAAACATCATGCTCAGTGCAGCTTTAAACTGAATTGATTCTAATGTGACATTTTGATTAGATTCCACTCAGGTTCCATAAATTCCATACACAAATTATTAGTGTCCCAAGATGGTCTAAATACCGTTTCAGAGTCTTTTCCACCCTGACAAGAATAACATTCTGGGTATTCAGAATTTGGATTTGTATATGGATTTTCGAATATCGGCAACAGTATTATTTCCTCTTTGAAAAGGAACCGCTACAACCATTTTTGCCCTCATTGGTCTAGCCGTCTTAAAAATGCCTCCAAGTAAAACTTCCTCACAAATTAAATATTGGCTCCCTCCTAAGGATCTAGGTTAAATCTATGCGGGATTTACACAAAGCCCACGAATGCTTCCTTTCTATGCAATCATTTCCATGAAGGCTTTACCACATGGATAAAAATGGTGTTATATGTTCACTAAGTGTGTTGTTGTGTTAGGGTTATATTTTCCTGGCTTACCGTTGGACGCACTGGCATCTAACCTTTTGTCTACAGCTATCCCCCGAGCCCCCGGGGGATGGTTGTAGTGTTAAATTTCAATTGGCACTCTATTCCGGCACTCTCCGACACTGCGGCCTGCCAGGCATGGCACATCGCTGAGTCTATTCTGATTCCCTGTTGAAGTGGGTCACTGTGTTCCATATAATTTAACACCTCTGTAGGGCAGACCAGGGGGAATTACAATCCTGTTTCCCGAGGTTCAGTGCAGAATTTGGGGTGCAATTTGAGGAAGCTTGACTCTTGTTTTTGTACAAGTTAGAAAGAAAGGGTCAACCAGCTCGCCCAACGACCAACATTTACTCCTCGATAGTGGTCTGATGCATGCAAATTTCATCTTAGACATGTTCAAATCTACATATTTAATCATCTACTTACAGAATGCCACCACTGTAATGAATGAAGACATACCTGACATTGTTGATGACGCTATTTACCCCGCAACTTTCCTTCTCTCTTCCACTAAAAAGGACTCAGGAATTGGATCGGAAATGGATAGTCCAGTTGCTGAAGCGATAACAGTCACGGTCAAACATCAAATGAATCCATTTGACAGTCCCATGTTACGGCAGTCAATATCGGAAGTGTGCTAAACATCAACAGGATGAATTTGTGTCCGATCTGAAGTCACATCCCATCCGGATTGTATGGATTTTAAGGAAGAGAGTCGATCAGAGTTTGGTCATCTGGTTGCTCAACTGGTCATTCAACCAGATGAAAGGGAGCTTTGCCAAATATTGCGCAATAGGAGCCTCACAACCTGCCCTCTCATTCCACTGCTGATGGTAGGATTGTATGTTAATCTTCCTGTTCTACAAATCAGCAGTGCAATAAAGAATCATAATACCCAATACTAGAATCTAATTTAAAACACTTGAATCAATAATAATGAAGCAGGTGATGGTAAAATGACAAAATCCTCATAGACTGTACAACACCACTTTATTGAAAACATGTACTACAGTACACATACTGCAAATCCACTCTTCTGAGAAAATGACACTGAGACAAAAACACAAGTAACATTCATCCAATCAACGAACGTAATATACCCGGATAAAGTCTATGCTTGTAGAACTGAAATGGAGTTAAAAAAAAAAAAAAAAAAAACAATCTCCCAAAATACACTTCAAATTGAGATCATCATTGCAGATACTTGAAGGAAAAAAAAAATCAAAGCACATTGCAGCATTCAGCAAAAACCAGCGGGGCATCTATACACATAACTCTCAAGTATTTACAGCTCACAAGGATGAGGGTAAAACTCATTTCAATATTTTTGCATCATAGCAGGAATTCTCCCACCATAATCCCTCACTGCAACAGTTTTGATTCTCTGACGTTTTATGTGCTCGTTTGCGGCTCTGATAAGATGATGATACATGGGCGAGACTGTGAGGCGATGGAGATGTGGCCAAGAGCAAAGTCAATGGCGATAACACAGAGAATTATAACGAAAGAAATGCTGAGGATCGTTAATTGCGGGTGAAATTGCCCCACCCCCATCGCCTCAAAGTCTTGCCGATGTTTCACGGCTGCTGTTTTGCGACGGCAAGCAAAAAAACATTGAAACAAAGAGATAAAATTAAAACATAAGCTTAGGATCCATCCCCAAACGAAATAATGCTTAGGACTATATATATATGTTACATATACGTATATAATGAAAAAGGATTGTACATACATGATTCTAAGCAATATTACTTACACATATGTATATATGTTAACACATACACTGAATGCACTAAATATTAGGGACATCTTCCTGATATTGAGTTACAGCTCCTTTTACACAATCCACATCTCAATAGTGTCAAAGCTTAAAAATTATTCTCCAACTCATGTTTCTCTTTATCTACATCTCCTCCTTTGTGATTGATATATATTTAATAAGGTAAATCAATAAGGGGTAATGGCGTTTACCTGGATTCACCTCATCAGTGGAAAAAGAGGAAGTGTCCCTAATACTGTTTACATTCAGTTTATGTATACATGTACTAATTTTCACTCTTTGCATTTGTTTAATAACCTCCATCTTCCCAGCTTCTTTTTTTAAGGCACAACATTTGATATGAAAAGCTGACTCCTTCTGTTGGATTTGCATCCAGTTACATGATGATTATATGAATATGGCAACTTACAACAAACAAATCTGTGTAGCAGGCTGCAGATAGGATTATATGGTTTAAGGCAGACTTTCGAGATGTGCATTCGAGATCTAAGGTGCTAAAAGGAAAATACATCTGATCTGGGCCAAACGCTATATGCAAATACTTTTTTATGGTTTGATTCGTCCTACTTAGGTGCCAGATGGGTGGGGTTTGCCACATAGGACGGTGCAGTGAGTGCCAGCAAGTTTAGAAAATCACAGGAAAGTATCTTTACTGTGATTGTAACTTGACATGATCTGCACTGTCTGATGCAGTAAACCCCACCCACCTGGTACTCCAACTAGGTTAAAATAAACGCACAGTTATTTGCAGTTTCTATGCCATAAGAAAAACAAGGACAAATATAGCCGCAAGCAGCGATTGAGGGGTCCAAGCACAATTTGATAAGACAGACAGACAAAACATCACAGAACGTAGAAAGACACACACAAAAAATAACATGTTGTGAAGTTCCAAAATGCAGTCTAACACCAGCTTTTGTGTTGGCCTGTGACTTCTGTCAAGTTCATCTTTTCATATGGTCATTTGTCCAAAAATTAGAAACTTAAGACATTATGCTTGGTTATCAGAAGCTTAGTGGTGTGAGGAGACAGCGTTACTCATGGGAATTGAACCCACGATCTTCTGCATGGTAGACCTATTCATTAACCATTAAGCCACTGAGTTCACAGGGGGGCAATGGAGGGAGCACAAAAAATAGGGCCAAGTAATGAGACTGTCCAAGCTATAGGCTATTTAGAGCCTTAGAGTATTTTCACTATGGTCAACTATGGTTACAATACCACCAAATGTTGCATGCTACCTCAGAGTCGACCTGTGCACATATGTACCAAATTTGTTTAAGGTAGGCCAACAACTTCCTGACTTAGGGCAATTTTTGTATATTAGGCCTTGCCTACAAATTTTGAAAGCCAGTTGTAGCAAAACGGTATGGACTATCAAAAAACTGCTCGATAACTTTTGTGCAGGACAGTCCAGACATGCTGTGAGCGAAAATTGGTGAAGATTGGACAAAATATGTAGGAGAAGAAGCAAAAGAACTGTTTTGGACAAAATTCAACATGGTGGAAAACCTTGTGGGCTGAAATGGGAGTGGCCTATATGGATAGATGCGACTTGGCCCAAGGAATCCAGCAATCAAGGAATTTTGTTCCTATGATCTACAGTCACCGAGTTATGGCCTTTTAAAATTTGAAATGTTGCTATAGCGCCCCCTATGGGCAAAATGACACCATTTTTTTTATATTAGCTCAGACTACATACCTGCACACATGTACCAAGTTTGGTTACCATAGGACAATGTGTTCCTGAGTTATGGCGATTTTTGTGAAATAGGCCCCACCCATGACAGTTGACCAAACTTTGGAAGTCGATTATATGAAAACAGTGTGGAATATCAAAAAACTGCTCGATAACTTTTGTGCAGGACAGTCAAGACATGCTGTGTCACAAATTTGGTGACAATTGGACAAAATTTGTCGGAGGAGTAGCGAAAAAACAGTTTTGGACAAAATTCAAAATGGTGGAAAATCTAGTTAGGCGGAAATGGGCGGGGCCTATATGGATGGATGCAGAATGAACTAAGGAATCCAGGGATTGTGGCCCATACGGTTCAGAAGTTATAGGCCAGAACGTAAAGTTGCTTGTTATAGCGCCACCATGAGGCCAATTGACTTGGGTTTCGTTGCCTGAGTAGCGGCCGAGACTTTCGACGTATCTGACAAGTTTGATCGCTGTAGCTCTTACGGTTTCTGAGATCCAGATACTTTTAGGGCAGAAGAAGAAGAAGAAGACGCGGAATAATAATAATCCGAACAAAAACAATAGGGTTCCCAGCACTTCGTGCTTGGACCCCTAAAAATGAATGCATGTGTACAGTAGTGAAACATACCACAAAGCTGCAAAACAGCTGTCAGTTTAAATCATCACAGAAGCTGTTCTGACAGTTATTTCAAACATGAACGCAACAAAATAAATGCGACAAACCTATACTATATTTTAAGTTTACATTTTTCAAGTTCGGGTCTAGTTGTATGCAGGATTTAAACAAAGCAGGAGGCAGCGAAACACCCAGAAATGCAGATCTTTCTGAACAAACATGACAAATGACAGTTATGTAGACTTCAGTTTTGTAAGCCAACTGATGGAAGAGCTCTCTACCATCTTGTTTCTCTGTGTGTGTGTATGGAGAAGACAACTAGGATGTCCTGAGCAGGTTGCTGAGAACTGTAATTAGAAAGAGCAGAACAATTAATCACATAAGTTTCAAGGGATTCATTCCAAAATCGTATATACATCCATTTTTTAAAAGGCAGCTGTTACTCTCAATACATTCAACAATATTCCAAAAATATAGATGATTCCCTCCTCCAAAATGTTACTGGTTTACAGGCCTTGGGATAGCTTATAACCCATTATATGTTTAATGTCTATGTATTGGGAGAGTATGATCTAATTTTTACTAATGTTTTGCCACAAAACTCTTCCTTTATCATAATGAAATTAAATATTAAGTAGGCACATGGTGAACTATGGTGTTTGCTAAAGTGTTAGCATGGAGCCTGCTATCACTCAACATAGTGTACGCTAAAGTGTTAGCATGGAGCCTGCTATCACTCAACATAGTGTACGCTAAAGTGTTAGCATGGAGCCTGCTATCACTCAACATATGCTAAAGTGTTAGCACGGAGCCCATGGACACATGGGTGATTTTGGTGTCTATGTTCTCATCACTTGTAACAGGTAAATTGACGGTCCAGAATGTGGAGAGATTCAAATGTTTTGGAGTTCTGTGATACGTTATATCTCTCAAATGACCTCTTCTCCTTTACCTCTAAGTCCTAAACTGTGTATACTAAGCATTTATCCAGACAATTGTTCTCTATCTAATAGAGAAAGAAAAATGGTTGACCTATGTCTACTACAAGCCAGGCGCTCCACTGCCCTGTGTTGGAAGAATGTGGGTTGCCTCTCTCTAGGCCATTGGTTGAAAAACTTAACATCAAGTTTGGCTCTTGAGAAACTCACTTATACAGTTAGGAAGAAAGCTTCTGAGTTTTATAACATCTGGGAGATGTTTTTGGAATTTGTTAAAAATGGTGACATCTAAAAGGCATTGGAAGTGTGAAGTTACAGTGAAAATAACGAATCTATTGTGAGGAATGTTTGCTGTACGCTGCTCTATGTTGTGATTGTATTCTTATTTTATTTTTTCTATTCATTTTATTCATTTACTTCGTTAATTTTTCTTTCCATTGTACATTTTTGTCCTTTTTAACTTGATTATTAGCTAATTAATTATTTTCAAGTGATATTTTATTATTATTTATATACTGCCATATGTTTGATTCGGGGGAAGGTTCAGTTATTATGTACAATGTGTTAAATGTATAAAATCAATAAATATATGTTTAAAAAAAAAAAAAAAAATTGACGGTCCAACCTCCCAAAAACCTGCTGTATTCCTTTAACATCTAATTGGCTATGAATCACAGCAGTGCAAGCAATAATACTTTTCTACAGTAAACCAAGTCCCAGATAATGGCAAATCATCTTAATAGAGAAAGATACCTACCTTGAGGTTCAGAATGAGTGCCATGATGGCCCTTGCCACTCTCTGGGTCTACACCTGAATAAAGGACATTTATATCATTTGGACTATTATATATCTCCTTGACAACACCGAGTGTGATAACAGTAAAATGCCAGTTTGAATATATTGTTATACAAGACATTGCATTAAATGATGAAGTCAAAGATACTGACCTCCTTGTATCTTGAAGCAGAGCTTTTTCTTCTGGTAAGCAATATAACTGGACGCTGCACCCATAAGAGCTACTCCTATCGCACCGGCAATTCCTGCAATCTGTCCAGATCCAGCTTCTGAGAAAATACAAAGTTTGTGTATGTTAAAAACAATGTGAACATAATAATCAGTGTTCTCTATTTCCAAAACTGTGATTTGTCATTTTGTGGTTATTCCACAAGGTGGCAGTCAATAGCTTTTTATGACAGCCAGCATCAACTAACCAATAAGAGCCTGGAAAAAAAAAACTGTACTGACATGCTGAAGTTGTGTATTCTTGGATCTGCAGACAATACATTGGCAACACATACACATAATGTGCATTAACAACTTCAATGCAAACAGGAGAACATCTGTCACGGGGAAAACTAGGCCTGAACGGCATGAAGAAAAGCGAACAAAGCAGCGGTAAAAGCGGAAGTCGAACACGCCCAACCTCAAGGGCAGGGTGGGGCCGAGAGGCAGCAGACAAAAGGATCATGGCATTGAAAACGCATTGAAACAAGCCTCGCCGTTCTCCTGACATGCACAGACTGAGTCATGAGCGAGAGGTGTGTCTCGTGATGGGGTAGCGTACGAAAATAGGGCGTTGCCTGTGGGGAGAAAAACACTGGATGGCAACCGAACATGACTTACTGCTGGAAAAATGTTCAGCATGTGTACAGCGGCGTCCAACTCCAACACACACATGCAAGATACTTATAGCGGGGGTACAGAATCTGCCCGCCACACAGTGTAAATGCGTCCTTTCAATCATGGATCGTGAGATCATAAATCAAAACACATTGTGCACTCTGACCATCCCACAGCTTTTATTAAGACCATAGCAAACAGAAAAAACAAATCGATGCTGCAACTGAATCTCTATGACAATAAAATGACATCTTAAACAATACTTCCCAAAGATTTTTCTTACATTGCGACGTCAGCAGCATGGAAAACAAAGGACCTTCACAACAAACTAAAAAAGACAGTTTTAAATAAAGAGAGCCCGCCAGAAATAAATATATTGCCAGTTACCAAAGAGTACAAAAGGGACAAATCATAATGTAGGAACTGCCAGGGGGGAAAGTCATCATCTGGTCAAATGTCTTAAGTAAGTTTCAGCTCATTCAAATTGAATGTGAGTTTGCTTAATGAGCAGAAAAGGCTTGTGGTTTATGTTTGCACTTCAACACACAACGTGTTGGATTGGAGTGCTTTGAATGTTGGCTATGTGAAGAATGTGTGCTGACTACTGCTATCTGTGGCACCTCCGAGGTCTTTGGACTGAGAGCTACAGCACAGACCTTGTAGCTGCAACCATGAGAGAAAAAAACACACACACTTTAACAGACCCCTTTCCATCCACAAATATGAATATAATAATTTCTCCACATATTAGACAAGTTGTAATAAAAAGGAATAGGAAAGCAGCTTCTGCACGCTTTATCGAAGCAAGTTTCTGAGTCTTTTACAGGAAAAGCATGATAAACCCCAAAGTATTATGTAAAATTATTGATGCTTTGTGTCCACAATGGGAGATAGAATGTCCTGAAAACCATACTGAATGAATTATTATTTAGTTTTGCCAGTGGAAAAACTGGCTTCCCTCTGGCATATGACCAAACTACGCAGCAGAAAACAGCCTCCTAAAATCTAAACATTAAATCTGACTGAGCAGATCTTTATTATTATCCGGTAACCAAGAGTCAAAGCCGTCTTTTCAGTAACTTATCATGTGTCATACAGTTCATTTCTTATCATGTGTGCTATGCAATGATGAAGTGGTAAATAAACATGTGCGTAAACTCCAGTCAGTGATCGTCATAAGGCATCACAACTACCAAAATCAATTATATTTTCAGAAAATGTATGCGTTTCCCCCTTAAAGTACCGTAACTCAATACTACTAACTTTGATGTATACAATGAATTTACATCATGTCAGCTTGAAAAGGTGGGTAAACTCCATTCCACAAATAAAAAGGTGTGTTTAAGTGGGTTTATCCTCCACTACGACCTTAATGCTGTGCACTAAAAACAAATGAATGACTCACAGCACTTCATAAGCAAGAGGGATGGGTGGAGTGTGAAAGACGAAAGAAGGAATGCACACACCCAATTACAGGGTGTCTGATAAGTCTGGAACCACAGGGAGAAGAGTAACAGCATATTCTTCTGACGAGCAGTTTTCATACTCCTTTAGGCTGTGATCAGATAGGGAGCTTTTTTTGCTAGTAACAGATTCTGGTTGCTATGCAACACAAAGTTTGACAACAACTTGCAAGCTATTTAATTAGCATAAGCTAGCTAACCTGTGGGGTGAATTTGTGGAATGGTTTGGATGTGGAGTTAAAACAAAGTACAAACATAAATCAGTTCAAGACGATATACAAAAACAATATTTTTAAGAGGTATATGGATACGGAAGGGTTGTGTTAAAGGTTTAGTTTTATTTTATTGACATTGGGTGGATATTTGGGTTGAACTTAGAATTGGGACAGTTGTTTATAAATTGTATTGGGTTGTACATAGAATTGGGATAGTTGTTTTTTAAATGTATATATGAGTTTATGGATGAGTAGTTGAGAAAGGGGTAGGAAAAAATAAGTGTATACTTCTTCCTACTCCTTTTCGAACATGTAATATTTAATTTGTGTTGTTTATGATAATTTGTTTATTGAGATTGTTGTATAGGTTTATTGTTTGTTAGATTATGTTTATTAGTTCATTAGTTTATTATTTTATGAGAATGTGTTTATTGAGTTTGTTGTATAGGTTTATTGTTTATTTCATCTTATTGTTATTCTTGTTTTGTTTTTATCTTTTTTTTTTTTTTTTACATGTTCGAAATAAAAATTAGCAATCAATCAATCAATCAATCAAACCTGATGTAACAAAAAACATAGAAGATAAGGAACCCATTCTGTGGGCACATGATGTCCTCTTATAGGAGAACAGACAGTTTTATCTTCTTGTCCAAGAGTTCTGCCTCAATAGAGCCTGACTTAAGCACTGTTCTTGCACTGACATAATCATGGTGTGGCTAAAGTTGAGACATATTCAACTTCACCCAAGGGTGTACCCCAAAAAAACACGCTGCGTCCAAAATTTGAGTCACATAGTTTGGGGGCAGACACAGCAACCGACCCACTGAAAATGACTGAAAAAAGGCGGAGGCATGTTAAAAAAAAAACGTCTTATGTGATGTGAGTGTGAATAGGAAAAGAAAACAGCCACTGCACACTTTATCAAAGCAAGTTTCCGAGTTCTTTTACAGGAAAACCATGACAACTCCAAAGTATTGTGTAAAATGATTGATGCTATGTGTCGACAGTGGGGGATAGAACGTCCTGAAAACCATTGTGTCCAAAACATGAGTCACATAGTTTGGGGGCAGACACTGCAACCAAACCACTGAAAATGACTGAAAAAAGGCAGAGGCACGTTCAAAAAAGCGTCTTATGTGATCACAGCCTTCAAAAGTGAGTAATTTCCCTCTGATTCCAGACTTTTCGGACACCCGACTATATTTCTGAGGGTCCGTCCCAAGGCGTCTTCCAGAACACCTCCAACCAAACATTCGTAAACCGCCGGTCAGAGCGCTACCTCAGACCTGAGAACCAACAGGACTCTGTCAATGGGTGAGATCGCTTCCTGAGAGACCCCCGAGGGTCATGGGAAAGCCTCCAGCAGTTCCATGGCCCTCTCTAACAGGGGTGCCAGCATTTGCTTAAAGTTGGATATCCAAAAATAGACTTCCTTTGGCATCTTAGCATTTAGCATCTTCAGGAATTGGGCCCACAGAAGGTCTAGATCTGCAACGACACACAATCGTAGCAGAGTTTTAGCCAGGGCAACCCGACCAAGAGTACCAACATGGCACAAAACTAACTAACCCCAAAATGAGATAAGGTGAAACTGTAATGATGGGGAAGTTGGGTTGTTGTAGCAGCAAAATAATAATAGAATGGAAATGTATTTTTTTTTTTAAATGAATACGAATATAGAAAATGGGGGGGGGGTATTAAATCTAACGCAACTGTGTCAAGAATTCCTAGGTGTCAAGAAGATATTATGTGGAAATGTGAATGGAAAGTATGATTTGTTTTGATACAAAGAGAGCTACAATGCTTGTAATACTTTAAAAGTCTTTAAAAGAGTCTGGTAGAGAAAATACACGTATGTAATGTTAACAGTGACGGGTATTAATGAGCTAGTGGTGCTTTCAAAATGCGGATATGACAATGACGACACAAGCATAAGAAGACATCCGAAACGAAAAATCAACACACGTCTCGGTCTACCAAGGTGAACAGAAGCAATCATAGCACACGCAACACCGCAGCTTCCTCTGAGACAGGAAACAGGAAATTCCCAACAAGTGCTCCGAAAAAATATAATTTCTACGGGGATAGATAACCATGGCCACCATGACGCTGACAAGGTCAAGACAAAAGACAGAAGTTTCTCCCAAAACAGCACAGAAAAGAATATTTAAATTTACCTTGAGGCGTATCACCAGCGCCACCTGTGAGGAATAACAGAGTGGAATTAATCTCTAATGTTGCAGCTGAAGGCAAGTCATTTGTTTATAGGGTTAACCAGATATGACACTGATATTTATGTATTGAAATTTTCAATATCTTTAATGATTTTATTATAAAATCCCAAGATTTTAGTATTTTACTTAGAACTTTATTCTTGTCAGGGTGGAAAAGCTGCTGAAACAGCATTTAGACCATCATGAGACTAGGGCTGGGTATCGCCACTGATTTCCCAAATCGTTTCGATTCCGATTCACAAGATCCCGATTCGATTTGATTTCCGATTTGATTTGATTCGATTCAATATCAATTCGGTTAGGGATATTTCAGCTACAATATAAATTTTGCTTGGATATGAAAGAGATTCTCAGAGAACTAATGCTGTAAATTGTACAAGGAACCCTATAACCTGGTGCATTATTAAAAAATATTAATGTTTACATTAAGAATTGACCCCAAAGCAGTTACATTAATGTACTTTTTATTTAACATGACCAACACACTACAGCAGTCAACACAATATAGTGCAAGTTGTGCAACTCTACAGACTCTACAGGCATATATTGGACATATATTAAAAGATCAATCTCAGAATTTTATGAATCGATATCGGATCATTCAAATGAAGATCGATTTGAATCGGAAAATCGATTTTTTAAACCCAGCCCTACATGAAACACTAAAACTCTCCATTGAAAGCCAGAATAATGATAATAATGGTAATATGGTAATAGTGCTAAAAGTGCTCAAAATGAAGACCACATTTCCCATAAACCCCTTTGCTTCCTTTCCTCGTGGTTTAATGACATTGCAATGTCTAACCCTCATTATTTCTTTGAATAAACTAAAGCTAATACACCGAAAGTAGAATAAAACTGTACCATGTGGATCGGAGCCAGGGTCCTGGGCATGGCCTAGATTCAAAACCAAACAGAGAAAAGCCAAGTGAGACACTTTGGAGGGTGATTTAACTCTTTTTTAACTTCTTTTCCAGCCTTCCTTCCTGCAAACAGCAAAAGCCCCGAAGACGAAACGCCGTGTACGAATGTTTTGTGCTGCCTCTCTAAATAGAAATGGACAATAATAGAACAGCATTCGTGCCCCTCTGGTGTGCTTCCCCTTTAGTGAAGAAGTTAGGGTCTCTGTGTCCATACTATGATATACCGCTACTGAGTCATTTCATGTTTTGCTTTAAAGCATTTGTATAATCCCAGGGGAAAGGGTCTGTGCGAGGGCGGAAACACTGCCAGCATAGTTGCAGTTTAATGACAGGTTATTCCAGTTCATATCCACCCCTCTGGTTCATGCGTACTATCATGCAGAATCAGATCTGAATAACAGGCATGTGGCTCTAATTACACTGGTAAGCTTAGGGGTTTTTTCTTCTTTTCCCCGTTTTCTTTCTTCGGGAAAAGAACGAGTAATTACTTCCATGCTCTGACTCAGCGAGCGTACGGAGGGAGAGGAGGACAAAGAAAAGGGTTTGAATCTAAATAAGCTCTGTTTGAATTTGGCAGCAGTGGGTGTTGTTTGTTTTCAAATGCTAGCACCTTTGAGAAAACTCGTATTAACCGTGATTCCTTTAGTCATTGAACACTGAAAATGGGCTTTTTCAGTCTTCAGTTGATAGATGTAATTTCAGAATCTTAGAGAGAACCTGACACACAATAGGTTTTTTTCTTTTCTAGTTGTGCAACAGTGAAGAAGTCATGAAAAACCATGACAACCCATAACAAAACATAGCTGCCAACGTCTTGTGTATTTAGTCAGCAGTGGTGGGGCAACACAACTAGAAAATTGTCATCATTGCTTGATAAAATGAGGAAGAATAACATATACTGTAATATCTCAAACATAAACAAGTACTTTTATCCTCATAAGCTACGTTCACACTGCAGCTGAAAGTGTCCCAATTCAGATTGTTTCCCCCTCACGTGACACAGATATGGTGGTTTCTAATCAGTGTGTACTCCCAATTCCCAAATTTGTCAGCATTGTCATGACAATAAGTAAATGTTATGTCATTCTCCTGTGATAAATGTCATACTTTTTAGTGCCATGGCAACTTGGCTGAGCAACGTTAGCATGAAGGACAACAAGACACAACAATGAAAAGTAAGACAAATACCGACTTGACGCGTCAATTCAGTACTTTGTATCTTTTCGACATCACGGCCAATTCATATTGCTGTGGGATATAGGTGACATCCTAAAATAGATATGAACTGACATCCAAAAAAAAATCTGATATGAGCAGCAATTCAGAATAGGAATGGAGGCCTGCAATGTGAACGTAGCTTTAACGTATCCAGGTGAGTTTTGGCCAAGCAACCTGCACTAACAAACAAAACTAGGACCAAAAATCGCAACAGCGGTGCTACCAAAACCAAAATGGCCTCAACCAACACTTTTACAAAAAAATGATGTCCTACCTCCACCTCCTCCTGACTTGCCCCCATCAGGCTTGTAGTCCCCTCCGCCCACTTCGAACAAGTCTTTGTCATCAAACGATCCCCCACCTTTAAGAAATGATCAATAAAAGCTTGATTAAAGGATGAGTTTGGTCAAATTCACAGACATTTTGTATACGTCTATGTTGGCTTTTCTCTAAATATATCATGGTTCGGGAATTGCTGAGATGGCAGTTTTGGTGCTATCTATCTATCAGCATATTTAATGATTTCCCCTCCTGGCTCATTTTCAGCTAGAACTTGCCAGTCTACCAGAAGGTGATTTCTCAGGTTTAACCCATTTGTAATGGTGGCAGTAATATTCCTGTTGGCACTAATATGTGTCATTACAAGTACAGTACAGAGACCATGTATTGATTTACCTGCTGAACATAGATTACACCAAAATATTTCTGTACATTAGATTCTCCACTGCATGACACTTCCGGTCCTGGATGGAATTAATATTTATGTAATCAAGGAGTAAAGAGACCAGAAATCAGTTTGAAACATTCGTAGACTTACCCCCTCCATTCGGTTTAAAAGCGGGTTTGTCAGGTTTGGGATTGGGATCTGTGGGTAGAAAGACATGAAGTACGTCAATAAGCAGGTAAATGTAGTAAACAGCAGATGCATTAAGGTGACCTGAAGGCAGAGGGTCTGCAGGGAGCAAAATCACCAGTGGATTATAAAGTAAGAATGAATCACCCGAAACTGATTGTAAGCCAAAAGATAAGGTGGACGGGCCAGAAACACATAAAAGCGGGAACCAGAGAAGAAGACGCAAGAGAACCCAGAACCAAATAAACCTGAATATACAGAGATTAAAGCAGAAACCCAACAGGAGAATCAATTGAGCAGATTTCAGTAGAGTGACATTAAAGTTAGGGTTAGACCAATACATAAGTTTGCCGGTATACCAGGCTGATATTGGTTTATTATTAAAAATTGGTTATCATCCATCTCTGATATGCTGGAGATGATGCAGCTTGTTGGATTATTGTGAAAATGATCAATACTAAACTGGCTGTCCATGGGCAGACCTTAACCTGAATTGATTCTGATGCAAAAATAAATGCATATGCATGAATATTTTATTTTTCACATTCTTATCCTGGGATTCAGTGATGAGTTTTAGTGTCCCATAATGGTCTAAATGCTGTTTCAGAGGCTTTTCCACCCTGACAAGAAGAAAATCCTGAAGGAAACACTGAAACCTTGTAATTTTTGGGGATATTTTTGGCATGAAAATGGTCAAATTTTAAGACAGTAAATAAACAAAATGTCAGCTTCGATCCAAAAATATTGGTATCGGACTTCAAAAATCCATACTGGTCAAACCCTAATTAGAATCCCTTCTAGTTTCATGTGAGAGACTATTTCCCAAGAGCACCTATCACTGACAACTTTACCTGGACCGAGAGCATCCTCTAGATCAAATCCAAAGCC
This sequence comes from Centroberyx affinis, assembly GCF_046629955.1. Classification (NCBI taxonomy): domain Eukaryota; kingdom Metazoa; phylum Chordata; class Actinopteri; order Beryciformes; family Berycidae; genus Centroberyx; species Centroberyx affinis. The sequence continues at coordinate 85,164 of NW_027280100.1, forward strand.
ATCTAGGAATGTAGAACATCAAAGAAATACAATACTCTTTAAATTCGCCTTGACTCTCCAAATCTTTCTCATGTTTTTGCCTTTCTGTTGCCTTTGCCGGCAAAACTTTATTACATCTAACTTGTGATAAGTGTGGAATTCTGCTTCAATTAGCATTTAGTCAGGTGCAGTGCTGTTCTTACCGCCGCCAGACGGCTTCTTCGGATCTGCTGGTGGACGAGCAGGAGCTTTGGTGGGTCCTGAAAGATTGAAAGAGGCATTAGAGTGGGTGCAAGAAGTCCTACATGGATACAAAATGAAAGCATGAAAAGTGAGTAAATTAAAACATATCATTAAAATAAGGTACCAAAATCTAAGGCATCCAGAAGATCCAGCCCATCTGAGACCACAAAGAGAAAAACACTACTGAGGTGATACATTACAGACATACTCTGTAAATCACAATCACTTCCAATCACGATTCACTTTTATCATTTACATAGTATTAGATTCACTAGTAAGAATATATAATACAAATATTTTTGCTGTGAATGACAGCTTACCGCCACCGCCACCGCCACCGCCACCGGCAGCTGGTTTCTTAGGCTTCTCAGTCACTGGGTCTGACGGGGGAGCGCAAACCATTGTTATAACATTTTGTCAACGTCAGAAAATGTTTTCCATGTTTTTTTTACTGATGTACCGTAGGTTTGATGTCAACACAGAAGAAAAACAATGGCTTAAACCTGAAAAATGTAATTTACCTGGTCCAAAAGCATCAGAAAGGTCTAGCTCACCACCTGGAAGGGGAAAGAAGAAGATGTGTAATTGCCCAAAAAGCCTTAGTCACCTGAATCCTTAAGCTTAACAAACATTTTAATCCATTTTAGGTTTTGAGTGGAGTGATGGATTCAAAACACATCAATGAAAGACTGTGAGTTGGACTGTAATGCACATACACAATTTAAAACTTAGAGTTTCAGGTCATGTAGAGCATTCACGCACCAAATGAATTGGATTGAAAATGATTGCAAGTACATTGGCTTTCCGAACAGACCAGTATAGTACTTCATTTGAAGTCTGACATTGACATCATAGTTTGTGGGTTATCCCCACCGCAAATGCCCTCTTCTACAGACTTAAGAAAACATCTTTGTTTGGTACAGATCCCTGCAAAAAACACACCATAATCATTTTAACACGTTTTTCAATGAAAATGAGAATAATGATGTAAAAATTATCATTCCCTCTAATATCGCAAATCATATTGCAATTGCAATATCAGTCAAAATAATCGCAATTAGATATTTTTTCAAAATCGTTAAGCCCTAGTATGAAGGTGAGTCAGGCTCAAAACATCTGAGAATATGCACAATAGATTATAACTTGTGTTTTGGGATTTTTAGTCCCAGAAAATATGTAATACAAGCATGTGTAGGAAATGTTACCCAACTGTAACATTAAATGCTCAAATTTATCCATGAGAGCTAGAGTTGCCTATTGTTGGTTTGTGTTAGCCTGGTTGTTGTCTAGCTAGTTCTCTAGCCTTGCTAGCTGGTTGGATTGATAGTAGCAAAAGAAACATCAATGTAGTAACGCTATTTTAATTTTTTTTTTTTTTTATCACAGATCAAATAATGCCATTAATTTCAGAACCTTATTAACCTCAACATAGTCTACTCTGCTCTCATGTACTTTTTAAATTTCATGGGAAAGATCATAATATAGTAGTTCAGTAACTTTTAATTGAGCGATTTTTACACCAGTAATTTTACTTTGAAATATAAATGTAAAAATTGCATTTTTGTAAAATTTTAGCAAAATAACAGTACTTCTACTAGAACAGGATATTTTGCACTTGAATACAGTTTTTTTTTTTTTTAAATATGACAACTCAGTAATTACAGCTCCACAAATCTATAGTTACATCACCATGTGTGGTATCTGTCAAAGTTTTAACAACTAGGCCTATCCATCCAGCCAGGACACAACAAAACCATTTAGTACTGTTAATCTTGCAGTATGAAAGATAATTGAGCAACTCCAACTGTTGGATGTAATCATGGATGTTATTCTAGCTAGACTTGTGCGACAGATGCAAACCATTGGTTTTAGGTTTCTCCGGGACCTTCGGGACCTTCGGTGCATCTGTTGGATCTAGGGAACAAAGAAGAATGACCGGTGTTATTAACTGACAGCAAATGAACGAACATTTCACTTGAATTCATGTCTGCTTTACAATACTGCCGCTGTATATGGTAGGAATACTGTATGTCTGTAAGGCTAGGCGCAGATCCAGTTTGTGCTTATTTGCATCCTGCATATGGCCATCAACTTTTAAGGAATATACAGTATATACAGTACAAAATGTCATACTTAAGATCTATTGAAGCAGTCACTCACCATCGAGATCAAAGGCATCTGCCAGGTTAAAGTCTGCATGAGGAAGACATGAATACAGTTACAAAACAAAATCAGGCTAACACTGGTTGCTACAATTTGACCTGACGGACCAATGTGACAACATGAAAGTCTAAGAGGTTCCTTCACACGCACAGTAGTTCGTTTTTCAAGCTCAGCTGTACATTTAGATCAATTCTGATTCTTAACTACTATGGATGGGACGATATGCTTATTTCACGATTCGATAACGCGATATGGGGTTCACGTTTCGATATAACCACGATACAATGTAATACATAAAAGTTAAGTGACAACAAAGTCTGACTGTGCAGAATGATGTTTATTTCTGAGCCACAAATCTTTCTAGCAATGGCATTGGCTGCTAGAATGTAGGCCTAAACAATTTAAAAATGTCATTACAAAGTGTAAATAATATAATTTGGATGGAGAGCTTGTGAAATTGTGATGGTCAAGCTGCCACATTTGTGATTACTACAGCAGAATAAAATGTAGCTAATGTGGCGATTAATTTTTCTGCCCCACGATACGTATCGTCACAATGTTGTATTGCGATATATTGAATTTCAATATATCGTCCCATCCCTATTAACTAGGGCTGGGCGATAATTCAATATTATCATTTATCGTCTTTCAGTGGAATCATATCGTGATGATATGAAGATATTTTAATATCGTGACACACATTTCTGCTGTCTGAATTGATGATAACAAGCAAATTTTACTTAAAAACTCATAAAATGAGGTATGGTAGGAATATTATTTGAAAATTTCGGTGTTGTTTGACACCACACCTAACATTACCATTCGGTTCAATGAGATGAACATTAATTTGATTATTCAATGTGATTTTGCATACGTGAACCATATCGTGATATATATTGATATCAAGAAAAATCCTTATGATTATCATGATATTGATTTCAACCATATTGCCCAGCCCTACTATCAACTACTATTCATCCACTGCTTTCCACCAACCATTCATGCCTCTAACAACTTTAGCAAAACCACCGATCACATTACATTCTGTAGTGTTCCTACATAACAGAAATACACATGCGTGCAGTGTTTGGGTTTTGCAGGGAGTCACGCTGTAAATATGTTGGTTGCTAAGGCCTGCTGATACTTGGAGCAGCTTGGTTGGCATGAGTCAGCACTGAAACTAGTGAGTGCTTTCCCCACAGAAAAGCATATGCCAACACTCTTTGCCCAGGAGGCTACTGTAAAATATCACGATATTCACAAAAATACTGCGATATTCGCAAAAATATTGCGATATTCGCGAAATATCACGATGTTCTATATTATCCAATATCAGCCCGAGCCTATTTAAAATTGGATATGGGTGTCATCCATCCCTTTTTTTTACTCTACAAGGGTGTCAGTCTTTGAAGCCTGCCATGAAACCTGACTCACCCTGCCTCACAGAGCTGCTGACCCAAAAAAACTTTGTTTGTATGGGTTTCCATGGAGAGTCTTAGTGATGATCTAAATGCTGTTTCAGAGGCTTTTCCACCCTGACAAGAGTAACATGCTGCAAAGATGTACTTTTTGGGAATCTGTTGACATGAAAATTGGCAAATTTTAAGATACTGATATCGGCACATAATATCGGCTACGAGTAGCAGTCTTGAAACTTCCATATGGGCCTGGTGTAACCCTACTTCTTCAAACAGAGCGTGCCATCTCTGTCTTGCATGCTTGTGGTTGACCCTACCAGTCCTCAACCACATTTGTACAGGAAGTAAAGACAGCAGCCAGACAGACAATGGGGAATTTATTTAGAGAGTTACCAGCTAACAGAGCTCATAGACACACTGCGTTGCCTTTGTCTGTTCATTTGTCAGTTCGTTTTATCAGAAGCAAGCAAGACTATGATTTTACATGCCTTTTTGATTGCTGTGTCTATTGTACGGCCTTCTGTAGGCCTGTTGATTTAGCACATCCTGAATACTGTAAATTCACATATTTTTCTAATTTGCTATATTGATAGTAGGGCTGGGCGATAATTCAATATTATCGTTTATCGTCTTTCAGTGGAATCATATCGTGATATGAAGATATTTTGATATCGTGACACACATTTCTGCTGTCTAAATTGATGATGACAAGCAAAGTTTATTTAAAAACTCTCATAAAATGAGGTATGGTAGGAATATTATTTGAAAATTTCAGTTTTGTTTGACATCACACCTAACATTACCATTCGAATGTTCATTCAATGAGATGAACATTCATTTGATTATTTAACGTGATTTTAACATTAACCATATCATGATATATATTGATATCGAGAAAAATCCTTATGATTATCATGATATTGATTTCAACCATATCACAAAGCCCTAATTAATAGATATTGTACATGTATCAAGATTTTTATATATTTTCATATCGCACAGATTTTTCATTCAGTTTTTGTTCTGCTGCCATTATTCTGCACAACCTCCTACTGTAGTTCATTTTTATCCTACTTTCCATCCATGCATTTCTACTTAACAGCTTCTAGTGTTGAAGTTGTCTGTTTTAACATGTTCAGTACCCCCATATGCTATATTTTGGATCATTAAAGTCTCATCTTATCTTATGCTAATAATAAGGAAGGTGCTACTAAGGTGCTGAGATGCTTTTACCATCTTCCCTCATCTCATCTAATCTCATTTCATCTCATCTCATCTCATCTCGACTGCATAACGTTGATGGTAGTGAAACCTTTGGGTTGCTGCTTCCCCTTTAGCAGGAAAGTGGTTTCCTGTCAAGTTTTATTCCTGCATTTTGGCTGATTTTAAACCACATTCTGTCCACAGACGTGTGCTGATTTATATTCATGATGCTCTCTCATCATCCCCGAGTGTTCTCCTGTCCTAGGTGAAGTGCACAGGCAGTGGATGACTATACTGCTCAGGGGCCCCTGGGCTAAACTTTTTATAGGCAAACCAAACCTACCTGAGTTTCTACCCGAAAAATGTGAAAAACATCTTGTCTCCGGAATTTATCAGATGCACACATCACAAGCTGTTTTCACTTCAGGCAACTATTCCAGTGCAATAGAAAAGAAACCCTGCAAATCTTCTCTGATGAGAGAAATCATGTGTTACATCTCAACAGTGATAAAAATAACTGATTTAATCAACCGGCACAAGTAATCCCAGAAGTACCACTACATAATCTCACTTGACCAAAGGCCTACAGCATAGCCTATATCAATTATCTATCCACAACACCCTTACCATGCCCATACCACACAGACAACAACTTTGGGGCCTCTGTGATTTGGGCCCCAGCCTGGGCTAGAGGCAAGGTAAGCCTGTGTGCATAGAGGTAAACCTGGGCCCTTGCAAGTTTTGAGAAATCCTTCATTCAACGGGTCTCAGTTCAAGGAAGTAGCTCAGTTTCTGGGGGTCACAGATAGGGTCTCTAGGGTTCCTAGACTCACTTGAATATCAAATTGAAGTTCTTTCGCAATGAATTTCAATGTCTGGTGTGGTGAAATCCAAGGACTCGAAATGGGCATGTTTTGGACATGACACTGGTCAAAATTAGACACCATACAGGCCTTTTTACGCTTGATCTTGTCAAGTCAAGAAATCATGGTGAAATGATTCACTTTATACAGTGTTTTCCTCAGGATGTGTTCATCCTAGGACAGAGAGCTTAGACACATAGGTGAATTTGGGTGCTATATTTTAGTAAAAGTAGGCTACTTTCAAGGCCATATTTTATTTTTTCTCATATCCACAGACTTTTTTGCCTGTCATGATGTAGGCCCACAGGTATGCACATAATGGAAAATGGGAATGGATTCATAAGGATGAGTTAGTTACTGACCAATTACAGAGGACTGCTGCAAATGATACATGAGTAAACTTTTCCAGTTCACAATCATATTAGTCCAGACTGCAACATGTCCTAGGTTAGATAACATGCCCTGTAACTGCCAACTAACTTCACTAAGTTTTGTAAACTTAGCCTCATTAAGCCAGGCGTCACCTTAAAAGGCAGGGAAGCTTAAATACATACCATAACCATGTAGTAATCATTATACAACCTACCGACCTCTAATAATAGTGTAAGAAGGGACACTTTAGCCCAAAAGTAAGCTTACCTTGTGTTACTGTTTCAGTAACAAGGAATAGAAGTAAAACGATCCTCAAAACAAGCTTCATGTCGACTGTAATGTTCCACTTTTTTTCGCAGCTAGCCTACTTTAGACAAAGTTATATCTATCCGAGAAAAAAAAGTAGTTGTAGTACTTTGAAGTAGTCTTGGTTACCTATGTTTTGTCATTTGTTTAAAGAGGCTATGTGCGGACACAGCGTTCTTGTGTGGACTGGGACTGAAGGCGAACCCAGTTTGGTGTCCTGTTTCAGTCTGTTATGAGTCAACTTTCCCTTTGAAAGCACAGACTGGGTGTGGCAGCGTTTGAGAGGGGCGTTAAATAAGTCATAAAAAAAATCCCAAATAAACACAGTCTAAGCATGCGTATTATCTCAGAAACATAAGCATTATTTTATACAGGAATGTAATGGAAGCTAAACCCAGGCTTAACTCACGTAAAGTTTAGCCACCATTTAACTTGTGGAACAAAGTTTAGCTAGCCGTTCTCTTGTATGGAGAGAACGTCAACTTCTCGCCGAACTCCGTTCAAAAATGTGGCAGTTTAATCCGTCCTTGCTTGTCGGCAAACGTGTCCACCTGATAGAAAATGACATAAGACCTTTCTCAAATCATTAGCTTTCAACTTTTAGAACTGGTGTGCCTGTTAGTATTATGCTATTTTGGTTATTCGCAATCTTCTTTCATCAAAACCATAGCGGGAGGCGGTAGCGAGCAGTGTGAAGCAATTATAAAAGTTGATATTGTATTGAAATAAGGTGCTGCTTGGTGGATCCAGTGTATGCCGAATTTACCAGGACACCCTTATTAGTAATAAAAGGTCTTAAAATGTATTCTACGAGGTATGCGTCTTTACCGACCAAGCAAGTAAGCCTTAACTGTTATATTTTTGAATGGACTTTGGCGCAAGGTTCACAGAACGAGTTTACCCACCTTTATAGCCCGACATAACATCTTTATTGCATATACATTCATAATAAGTAGCATTACAGGTCATGTAGAGATGGGTCTTTTATGGGCAAAAGCCATAAAATAATGCTTTTCTGAAAATATAATTGATGCCACTACAACTGTGATTATTGGATTCAGGGAAGTCAATGTTAACCTTTCTTTCTCATGCAAGACGTGCTGCGACTTTGAATTTTTCATGAAGCAAAGCAAGAGGCCACGAGAGCACAAGGGGCACAAACACACCTGAACTACTGTAAATAAACCTGATTCCATATGAAAACAGTCAGTAGAGGAGTTAGCTGGTTTCATATCCACACCTCCAATAGTATCTGGGTTTTCACTGAGACGTTTGTGCCATCTAGTGTAGACAGTCTATTATTTTGAAAATCTTTTTTTTATCTCTAATCATTGGCTCTGGCACAGGCCATTGGTTGACCCACTCCATGTGTCATCATATTCTTCTAAGTAATTGTTGTGGTTAGGATTTCATTGCTTGATGAAGATGATAATGATGATGATGATGATGATGATGATGATGATGATGCATCCCCATGCGTCTGGTAGGCTATATGATTTACCACCAAATCTTCCATATTCACTACAGCAACAACTGCTGATTATTATTGGATCAATGTGATAAATTATGAGTTGTAATCACCAAACTTGCTTAGAGGGAACACTGGTACTTAATGTGTTTATGATATGACTATGGGTTTTTTTTTTTTTTTAGATGTGGCTTCCAAATACATTTCTGGTGTTTTTTCATTTGATCTGTGCTCTTTATTATAAAGATGAAAACTACAAGATCAAATACCCGACTGACGCCCATGGAGAAGGTGGATAAAGATGATGAGACAAGGAAAGAAAGAAAGAAAGACAGAAAGAAAGAAAAGAAAATGTCCTTAACTTGAATTCATGAATAATTGGTATGGTTAGATTATCATGGCTTGATGATGATGATGATGATGATGATGATGATGACGACGAGAAAGAAAGAAAGAAAGAAAGAAAGGAAGAAAGAAAGAAAGAAAGAAGGAAAGAAAGACATACTAATTTTTAATTAATTAAATTAAATTAATAAAATAACTTTTTGTCATTTTTGTCAATATTAGTAATTGCTACAGTTAGATCATCATTGCTTGATGATGGTGATGATGATGATAATGAGGAGGAAGATGATAAGGAGGAAGATGAAGATGTATTATGAGGATGAAAGCAAGAAAGAAAGCAAGAAAGATGTCCTTAACTTGAATTAATAATTGCTTATTATATTATATTGTTACAGGCTTGAGGATGATAAGGATGAAGAAAGAAAGAAAGAAAGAAAGAAAGATAGAAACAAAAGCGCCTTTAACTTGAATCCAGGAATTCCCTCTTCTCATTTCTGTATAGCCTACGCTTTTTTTTTTTTTTTTTTTTTTTTGCCAAAGCAATAAACGGCGCTTGTGCAGACGCTTTCTCCCAATGTGCCGCCGCTTCACGCCGCACACACTGACCGGGCTTGACGCGTGTCCAACTCCAATGCGGACGTCAGGGAGGACTTGGCGGCAGTGCGTGTGTGTGTTTGTGTGTGTGTGTGCGTGCGTGCGTGTGTGCGCGCGCGTGTCCACAGCTTCATTGACAACAGCAGGGCATCTTTGACGGAGGATCCCCTCTCCACCCCCCCACCCCCACCCCCTCCAACCCCCCCCCGTCTGCCGAAATGCAGTCTTTCATCTCTCCGGTGTCCAAGGCGATCCTGGTCGGTCTGTTCATTTTTGCCATTCTGCTGATCCTCTATGTGATCCTGTGGTACATCTGTCGAGACGTGGACTGCGACCACGGCATCTGATCTGGGATGGACTGGATTCACTTGAAGCAGGCGAAACAAAGGAGACCCCGGCGAACAGGGTGACCCTCATCGGTGCGCACCTTAAGGTGACCCCCTCAACAGACCCCCCCCACCCCCTCACCCCCACCCCCTATCCCCTCATTTCTTATTTTAACTGCAGTCAGGCGATGCGATGGGCTGTATTTCTTTAATAGTAGCTCTTGTTTTGGAAGTGGATTCCTATTCAACATGTTGCATGGGGCTGCCGTCAGTTTCGGAAGGGGGTGGGGGGGTGGGGGGGGGGGGGTTAGCAGAAAATAGCTGTCTTTATGTGTTAAGTGGTAGTGTTGATATTGATATGGTGTTATGGATATAATCTCGGCAAAATCTGACCGACGTCTATACACTGAGTGTACAAAATATTAGGGACACTTCTTCTTTTCATGAAGTCCACTGATGAGGTGAATCCAGGTAAAAGCCAGTATCCCTTATTGATTTCCCTTATTGAATCTGTACCAATCACAAAGGAGGAGATGGAGATGAGTTAGAGAAGGAGTTTTAAGTTTTGAGACAGTTGAGACGTCGATTGTGTACAACAGTGATTCTCAACCTTTTTCATATCAAGGACCTAATTTAGTCCACATTAGAGCCACAAACCTCCATATGATGAGATTTTGTCTCTTAGACGCATATCTGAGAATATTTTTATTGTTAGATATGATTTTGTCCACAATTCCATGACTATTTGTATTGTAGGTAGAGACATAAGAGAGAAACTATGATCAAAACATTAATTTTTCTACATTCTCTAATTGTGTTAACTTCTTGTAAATGAAATAATGTTGAAGTTCAACAATTTATGAATTCTCTGGGGACCCCCTGGAACGCCCTCAAGGACCACTGGTGGTCCCCGGACCCCACGTTGAGAACCACTGGTGTAAAAGATGCTGCAACTCAATATCAGGAAGATGTGCCTGATATTTAGTACAGTCAGTGTATATTCCGAAAAGGAGATGAAAACATGAACTAGTTGGAGACGGTAAATAAAAAAAGGTGATTAAACTATGATCTCCAGTCAAACAATGACAAATAGAAAAATCTGTAATATTTTCAGAAAAGCATTGACTTACACATATTTTTAAAGTCCCTATACACTTAATATGGTATATGAATTTAAGTCAGTCTAAAAAGATGGATAAACTCTATTGATCTAAAATGATTAGAATCGGTGGGAAATATGTTCCATTTACTTCTAATAGATGTCTCCTCCTTGTTGTGAGTCGACATTAGTAGCGTTGTTCTCTTGTTCATACTTTGGCGTCTGATAATAAGCCAAATATTCTCGTTGAAAAGTTGGATACAGAAAAAGCAAGCTCTCAAAACATTCTGAAAACCTTAAAACGATCAGATTTCTGTTTGTTTGTATGTGTGTATTTATCAGATGTAGACACCATGTCACTTTTCCGGTATATACACTTGATGTTTCATGAAATCAGTAATGGGTAACGTTACGCCCGGCCTAGGGCTTTGAACTTCTCGTCTGTCTCTGTCTTTCTCCTCCCTGGATCTCCTCCTGCTGTCTATCAGTCTGAAGCCTCCTTGCCATCTGAACAGATCCATATGGTTGTGTTTGCAAACGTACCATGTACTGCAAATTTAAAGCTGCTCTAGGCAAATTTTTATGTAAAAATACATCCATCTTATCAGCTTAAATCGCAAAGTGGGGTTGCAACAGAGAAGAGCGTCCCATCCCCACTAACTGAGACGCTGTAGATTTGCCTTTTTTGCCCAAATTAAATTCGGGTGTCGGTATGATCAGTGGCAAGAAATCCAAAAGTGTCTCCTAAACAGCAGTGAGTGAGCACTCCGTCCAGGGAAAGCTGGACTCACCAACGATGGATGAACCTCTGTACAACCTCCACCCCCTCCAGACACTAAGAAGAAGACATTTAGTGTACTGACGTCATGTTTCTGGGTAATGAAGTCCTTAAAACTTTGAAAGAGGGTGCAGAAACGGGCTTTAATTCTCTCCCACTGCCACTTGGGGTTGCCAAAATGTAAAGTTGCCTTGTGTAGCTTTAACATTGTACCTTGAACGCTTGTATATCCGTTTCATAAGCCAGTAAATGGGCTTGCTCTCTGCACTAGCAACATTTTATCTGCCTCATTCACCCTAAAGCTATCCCTGACTTGAGGAATTCCCAAAAATAGATGACATGGAGGTCTGAGAGATGTATGGGCAGCAGCGTTTCACTAGAACTTTCTTTAGAAGTGGGATGTGGTGTACGGTTGTACCATAGCAGTTCCGCTGGGTCGGTCACATCTCTTTTGGAGATGAGTTCTGCAGATGACTGGTTTCTGGATCTTGCAGCTCGTCTTCGGGGGTTGAGGAGGCTCGGACCGTGTATGGTTGTCCCTGATATTTATGGGTTTCTAGACCTTGGACCTCTCTATCGGCGGCGGAGAGGCTTGGACCTTTAGGGATCGTCTATTGGTGGAAGGTTCTGAAACTTGCAGCTCTAGGCACTTGGGGTGGTGGAGGTTTCTGGGTCTGACAGCTGGGGTTTGGTGGTGAAGAGGGTTGGAGCTGTTGGCCCTGGATGGATGGTGCTGGTGGTATTGACCGATGGACGTATCTTGTGTCTTGGCACTGGGTCGGTTGAGGAGGCTCGGACCGTGTACGGTTGTCCCTGATATTTAGGGGTTTCTAGACCTTGGACCTCTCTATCGGTGGTGGAGAGGCTTGGACCTTTAGGGATCATCTATTGGTGGAAGGTTCTGAAACTTGTAGCTCTAGGCACTTGGGGTGGTGGAGGTTTCTGGGTCTGACAGCTGGGGTTTTGGGGGTGAAGAGGTTTGGAGCTGTTAGCCCTGGATGGATGGTGCTGGTGGTATTGACTGACGGACGTATCTTGTGTCTTGGCACTGGGTCGGTCAGTACTGGATAGGGGCTTCAGCAGTCTGAAGCTGACAGACGAGATTGTTCTTCAACCTGGTACTCAATACCCTCTCACTATGCATAATTTCAGTACCAACCTGGCTGATGCAAAGTGCTTTCTGTAGAAAGAGGCTTTAATCAAAATCTATCAGAGGTAGGAATTCTTCTGAACAAGACCAAGAGTCCTAGATACTACGAGTTAAGCAAACTTGTCTCTTGAGGACCAACATAAAACACACCTTATTTTTACTGTCATTCATAGGATAACAATGCTCAGTTAGGCCAACTTGTTAGAAAAGTCTATAATTTCTTGGAAAAAATAATTCAACTCTGGTGTCCTTTTCCCCTTTCTTCCAATATCACAGACTGGGAATTTGCTTCTGACCAAGATGATGCTCTGTATTGCTGAGTTGTTATCACACAGCCATTCTAGTAATATACATTACACTTATAACGTTATGGCAATCTTGGTATGTTGATAAAGGACTGCCAGCCACATCGGCAGAAGAAACATGCTGTTTGAAGAGAACACTTAAATGTTTGGTTCACTTTTCCCCCTCTTTCATCAGCTTCGTGGAACTCAGTCACTACATTGATATACAGTATGCCAGATTGTCAGAGTCATGGGTATGGTCGGATGAGTCACATCCATGTTTTTAGCACAATTGGAACCATTGATTTATGCAGGATATTTTTAAATCATAACGTACACTGAGTGTAAAAAATATTGACATCTTCCTGATGAGTTGCAGCCCCTTTTGCACAATCCACATCTCAATTGTCTCAAAGCTTAAAAGTCCTCTAACTCGTCTGCTTCTCTTTATCTCCATCTCCTCCTTTGTGATTGGTATAGATTTAATAAGGGAAATCAATAAGAGATAATGGCTTTTACCTGGATTCACCTCATCAGTACACTTCATGAAAAGAGTTAGTGCCCCAAATATTTTGTACATTCAGTGTATTATTCTAGGATGACCTATTATTCTGTTGTTCTTAATTTTAGCCAAGAGCTTGCAGATTGCTTTTACAAACACCAGCAGCCATCCATGTTGACATCATCTGTTACTTTGAGAAATTTTTCCAAGTAGCATAGCTCTCATTCATCACTCACCATCTGCTGTGCCAGTGCCAGCGGCCAGTAAAGAATGAGCTAACCTGGCTGTTTTTGGCATCTTTTTGTTTTGTTTTTAATGTCTCTGCCGTCTGCCGTTCGAACCTTTTTCATGGTTGATGCAGAAGGCGCCTCTTTTCCAAACCGAGACGAGATTTGAACTAGTTTGAACCCTCTCCTCCAGGAAAATCTGATCAGCTGTAGTCCTAGAGAACCTTTACAAAGTTGCAAACAGGATGCAGGGTTTATTACCACACTCTAAGTTTGGGAGTGGAGCAGAAAGGAAAAACAGCATAGGAAAACATGAACAGAATTAAAAGTTTTTCAATTACTCTTCATAAGGGTGAAATATGTGGTATTTAAAGAGCTTAAATATCAGAAATTACATCGCTAAGTCACAGTTTGCGTGACAAAGAGGCAGAGTCCGGCAAATTCTGAGCCTAAAGTCAGTTTAATTAAATTAATTTGCACAATGCAAAGCAAATGGTTCAGTCATACTATTATTTTGTCACTTACTGCAGTTGTAAAACATAAAAGACTACTTGAAATGTTACTTATAATTCATCATAAGTCATATACACGCATCATAAGAAAGCTGCAGTTACATAATGACTGCATCAGAAAATGTCATAATGCACGATAATGCATCATGAATCTGGCTTAAGCAGGTTATGAGGAAATAATATATGTCACTGGAACCTTTTTCTTTTTGATGCCACTATGATGTAATTATAATGTTCTTATGAGGTGCTTATAAACAATTAAATATATAGACCCCAGTGGTAATTATATTACTTATAACAGCCTCATAACCCAGATTCATGATGCATTATTGTATATATTATATTTTCTTATGCAGTTATGATGTAATTATAATGTGCCTATGATGTGCATATGAGTTATACTGTGTTATATCCAACAGTCCAACATGTATAGTCTTACCACATAATCTGTCAAGGATCTGGCAACACAATGCTTTCAAGCTCAGATCGGGAAAATACACTGAATGTGCAAAATGTTAGAGACACTTCTTCTTTTCATGAAGTCTACTGTTGAGGTGAATCCAGGTAAAACCAGTATCCCTTATTGATTCCCCTTATTAAATTTGTACCAATCACAAAGGAGGAGATGGAGATATATATTACCTTTATTTAAACTCATTTACAATGATGTTGAGTATAAAAGATATAAAATAATAAAAATACAATAAAAGAAAACAATCAATTCAAACAAGTATATAAGTACAGTTAATAAAAGATACAAGATACAAAAAACAATCAGTTAAAACAAGTATGTATGTACAGATAATAAAAGATACAGGATACAAGATATAAAAGAAATCAATTAAAACAGGTACAAACAGAAGTTAAGTGGTTGGTGATCATAGATTTAAATTGACCAAGGGTTGCTAAAGTGTCAATTTGTAGGCTGCTCTGCAAAGAGTTCCAGGCGGTTGGAGCATAAAAACAAAAAGCAGATCTCCCAAGCTCAGTACTCTAGGGACTTGCAATGAAAGCCAGTCATTAGACCGAGTATGATGTGGTCCAAAGGACCAGTCTAGCATAGATGTGATATAAGATGGCAGCTTCCCAATAAGGGCCTTGTAGATAAATAAATACATATGCTTATCACGTCTCTCAGAAAGAGAAGACCACCCAACTTTTTCATACAGGATGCAATGATGAGTGCTATAAACATCACCAGTAATAAACCTAAGAGCAGAATGGTAAACAGCATCCAAGGGCTTAAGAGTAGAGGCAGAGGCATGCCTATAAGTTCCATCACCACAATCCATGACAGAGAGAAAAACAGCTTCAACAATCCTTTTCCTACAAAACATAGGGAAGTTAGTCGTAATTTGCTGACAAGATTGTCTATATGAAATTTGAATGTGAATTTGTCATCTATCCAAATACCAAGGTATTTATATTCTATAACTCTCTCAATAATGGATCCTTGTACAGTGGAAATATGAAAGTTTTTGCTATCAATATCTCTAATAAGATAAAGAGAAGCAGACGAGTTTGGGACAATTGAGATGTGGATTGCGCAATAGGGGCTGGAACTCAATATCAGGAAGATATCTCTGATTTTTGTATATTGTTTGTACAGTGTAGGATACCTTGATAGAATGAATGAAAATGAACGAATGCAAAATGATAAAGAAAATTTACTTTTTTTCTTTTGTACACATCTTTTGTACACACAAACCCTAAACTATTTGGAGTTTTAAAGAGGTTCCTCCTGTAGCTTAGCCAGCCAGTCCACCCAGTTTGCTTCTTGTCTCTAGTGGTTATCTTGGGGATAACCTGGAATATCATCAGACAGTCGTTGACATCGACCACGACCTGGTCATCCAAGCTCCCTGACAGGATGTGATAGCTGTCTGGTGGGCAGCGATCACCTTAGGAAGAGAGACATCAGGACATCAGATTGAGTCTAACAATGTTGACAGAACCTGATGATATGGTGGTGAAGGAGTTTCAGCTCTTTGTTAGATGTCAATTGGATATTTGTTGCTTCCTTTGAGCATTGAAGCAGACTTTATATCCCAGACAACAGGCTCTTAACAGTCAACAGACTTCATTCCTATGGTCTCTCAAGCAGAAGTTCTAGAGCAGTGGTTCTCAACGTGGGGTCCGGGGACCACCAGGGGTCCTTGAGGGGGTTCCAGGAGGTCCCCAGCAAATTGATGAATTGTTAAACTTCAGCATTGTTTCATTTACAGGAAGTTGAAACCATTAGAGAATGTAGAAGAATGACTGTTTTGATCATAGTTTCACTGTTATCTCTCTACCTACAATACAGATAGTCATGGAACTCTGGACCAAATCATATCTAACAATAGAAATATTCTCAGATTTGGGTCCGAGAGAGGAAATCTCATCAAATGGGGGTCCATGGCTCTGATGTGGACTAACTTTGGGTCCTTGATATGAAAAAGGTTGAAAATCACTGGGAAGCTTTGAATGGCTTCAATCAACTTCTCATCCATTTTGTACTTGCCAGGTGGAGCTGTTGTTCATAAAACAAAATCATGTCACGGCATGTCCATGCCTTAGTGAGTTGTTTCCATAACATACAGATCTCATTCCCACACGGTAGTAACTTGTAACCATGACATATTGATCTTGTTCCCACGAGTTAAAACAAATAAAAAAAAGAAACAATTTCACCTCCGTACGGATTGGACAACTCTGCAGAATTTAATGTATTTTCATGCATGGGAAGGTAGATTTTGACAGAAAGAAAGGAAGGAAGGAAGGAAGGAAGGAAGGAAGGAAGCTGGGGACCCCCTGGGATGCCCTCAAGGACCCCTGGTGGTCCCTGGACCCCATGTTGAGAACCACTGACGTATTGGACTTCATTCAGTGAGTTTTAATACATGAGAACAACTGAACTTTCACCCAACTATTCACCACTGATTCAGTCAACTTGAAATTCCGAGGCAGCAAGGACACTAATGTTTTTAAGTTAAAGTGCATTCATATTTTAATATTAATGCACAGACAATATTTTAATAACATTTGCACTTTCTCATCTTTACAGTAGGACACTTTAAAGGATAACACTAATTTAAGAATTCAGACAGGCTTTCTTATTACAGCCTCAAGTCAAGTCAAGTTTATTTACATAGCACATTTCATACGACAGGCGTAGACTCAATGTGCTTCAAAATAAAAAGCAAAAAATAGGCAAAGATCATACATGACAAAAACATATAAGATAAGAAGGTATTACATAAATAAAAACATATAAAAAAGATTAAAACATATAAGGTATTACAATAAAAACGAATAAGATAAGAAGGTATTATTATTATTATTAAACAGCCTCAGATAGTCTAATCAATCAACATGGTGTCAATGTGATCAAATTTATCAAATTGATCAAATATTTTATTTCTTCCAAATTACATCAAATTTTTAGGCTGTAATAATAATAAGGATAGAAATGTCATCTCAAGCATTGGAGGAAACAGTTGCCATTTGGTATAATTTGCTTAAACGTTCTGAAATCTTTGATAGTGCCATAAGACCTAAAATATAAAATAGCCTACCCCGATCCCCGGGAAAATCATCCTGTCATCCTTCCATCTGTGTGACTGTGTTTCTGGCTGTGAGAGACAATGGTGGATATTCACTAATCCAAACCAAATAGTCCCAGCTGACAGTATAATAGAAAAGAATGAGATTCAGTGTTATTCCTCTGTAAGACATATTACACTGACCAAATAATAATATCCTGTCAGTTATCATCAGTTATTTCTTCACTTTGTCCTGCTCACAAGTTACATCAATTCGATAATAGTTAGACCCATGTAAAGTCACTTTACCCACCTTTTTTATTGGCAGAATAGAGTTTTCTGATATTAAATTCATACACATCATCATAGTGAGTTGTATCAGGATAAGTTAGGCCTATATGAGGATTGGGTCTTTTAAGGGAAAATGCATAAATTAATGTTTTTTCCCTTAAACTATGATTGATTTTTTATTAAATTAATAGGCTAGTTGTTTTGACTCATGATGATCACTGGGGGTCAGTATGTATTAAACTTTATTCCACAAATAAAGAAGGTGCGTAAAAGGCTACTAGGCCTACATCACCTGTTTAGGATTTACACACGTGACCGCGGTAGACTGTTATTCTCCAGCTTTAGCCTACAATGCCATACATCCATAAAATGTATTGCGGTAAAAAGGGGTACGCCTAAAAATAATCTGTCTTGCCTTGACAGCTAATCCACACTATTTTGGGGCGTTTTGTGAGGCTACTGTTTTCTTTGAGGGTGGAACCACGCAACGACCGGTTCCATCCAGGCTGCAACCCGGACTCCATAGTGTGACACACAGTCGGACTCGGAAGCAGACGGAGAATGTTGTGGCTGCTGTCGGTCTTGCTGCCTTTTGTGAGGCTGTATTTATGTGGAGTTAAAGTCCTTCTCTATCAGCTGTTCAACAGATCTTTTACCTTACCAGGTCAGGTCAACTTCTGTTTGCCAAATGTCTATTACTGTCTGCGAATTCGTGTTCTTTAAAGCTCTATTTTGCCAGTATTTCCGATAGGTGCTGTTCGCGTGCCAAACTCCGTTAACAAATCTGGTAGTTTAATGTTGCCTTGTTAATCGGCATATGAACATACCCGGTGGAACATGACTGGAGACGTTTTAGGAATAGCTGGGGTGTTCTGCTAAATTCAGCATACATCCAGCCAAGCAGCATCACAATGTCAACTCTTAGGACTGGTTCTCCCCGTTATTCCCACAATCCACTTCCACCAAAACAACGTTAACGTTAACACCGGGAAGGGTGTGAGAAGCAGTTATAAAAGTTGAGATTTTATTGAAATATAGTGCTGCTAGGGGGTTCACATGTATGCCGAATTTACCATAAGACCCTAATAATTCTTCAACGTTCAAGTCATGTTCTAGAAAGTGTTTACATTTGCACATAAGCAAGGCAGCATTAATTAAACTGACATATTTTAAAGGAGTTTTGCGAGACTGTCTCTGTCTCTATACGGGAACGACGAGGCTCTGCTATAGCCAGCTATTGTGGCCT
Source organism: Centroberyx affinis (assembly GCF_046629955.1). NCBI lineage: Eukaryota > Metazoa > Chordata > Actinopteri > Beryciformes > Berycidae > Centroberyx > Centroberyx affinis. The sequence goes on from NW_027280100.1 coordinate 104,057, forward strand.
GACTAATCACGAACTTAACATTTTATCAACACAGTAAAATGTTATGTGTAAAACGCAAACCTTCATTTATCAGGAGGTATAGCCTACAACGTACTGTTCACTACCTCATGTTAGTTTATGCGGTATAACAATTCTTGCTAGCTAGAATTTCAGAATGGCCAGTGCCAAATGATGACAAGGCAACCTCACAGTCAAAGCCATTGTTATTGTCAGCAAACTGTTGTGCCATTGAGTCTCAAGGATGTCTAACCTGATGCTTTGTCTGTCTGCTGGACTAATTTCATTGTGTAATTCAACACATTTTAAATGAACAGTAGGTTTCATTGAGCAAGACTAGCCCAAAGACATGTATTGAAGTTAGTGACCTTTTGCCTCAATACTGCCCAGTCTGAACATCACATGATTTTGGAATCTAAGATCCTAGAGAAAAATACCACAGAATATCAGCATTCAAATAAATTAAATCTAGGACGTTTTGGTAGAAACATCTCTCTCTGTCTGCCATTGTCATATAAAATAGTTTTTTCCCACTTGGAATAGAACCTGGAATAAACCTAAGTTTCTTTTTTAACATGCCTAGTTGAATAAGCCCACTCTAATGATTGCAGGAAGAGTATTTTATGCTGAGACCCCTGTTTAATTCAAAAGAACAGTAGAAATGCCAATATTTTGCACAGCACTGAATGCACGCTCATGTTGGAATGATAGAACGTGGGATTGTTCAACTACACATATCAAAAGATTTATTTCATTCTTTGATGCGTGTGAACATACACCTCATCAGATGATTTTATTTAGAGTTCATGGCAGCAGTTCATTTGGAATCTTCAATCAAAAGGAATTGATTCAGTATGATGAAATACTGTGTATGTAACTGTAGCCACGTGTAGAGCGAGTACATGTTCTCAACCATTCAATTCAGGTTTATCCTTTACCTTTGTACTGTTATGAAATTATTTGTCAAATTGTCAAATGAGCACTACCATTTGAGAGCTTTATTAATAAGCTTACTAGTACCCATGGTAGACAGCCCCCAAATCCATGTTTTTATTGAGAGATCACTAATGGAATTAGTTATTAGTTAAAAAGGTAGCACTCATTCACAATGTTATCATTCTGAATATTGAATCTAAAATTTGTATTTATTATAAGACATGAAGCTAATCTCTGTTAAAACATGTGATACCAGAGTGAAAAATCACAAATGCGTTGCACCCTGACACAATGGAAGGGATTGTATCTCCCAACAGTGAAAGGGTTATACTCTTGGGTAACCTTGTAATCTTGCAAAGAATGCAGGCTATTTAACTGGACGTAAGGGCACAGCTTAAGACCCTAAGACATTACAGCTAGTCTCAATACCTTCTGACTAGCTTTTTAAGGTTGGTTTAAAACTCTTATATCAACAAAAAATGCGTAATAATTTTAAAACGAACATTCTTGAAAGTGCCATTTCAACTGGTTAAGATCCAGCTGATATTTAACTGAAAGTAGGCCTACTTATTTCAAAATCTCATCTCAGTATAGGCTCACAAATAGTTATGTTTTCATCATCTTGTAAACATCCTCAAATGTTTATTTCACTATTCTTGTTAGGTACTCAGTAATGAGCGAAGGCATCTAAACGGACTGTTAACCAAAGGAACCAATGGAGGGTAGAAGTGCAGGAGCTTCATCCTCTGGCCTCAATCTTGTTGCACACCCGCGGGCAAAAAGCAAAGTCTGGAGATACTTTGGCTTTGACACAGACGCGGATGGGTGCATATTGCACTGGAAAAGGATATACTGTCGTGTATGCATGAGCCAAATCGCTTACTCTGGAAACACCTCCAACCTGTCGTACCACCTAGAGAAGAACCACCCTGTAGAGTTCAGTGAGTTTGTGAAGAGCAACACAGATCAGATTCGCGAGGCGTTTGCTACAGCATTCTCCAGGATCAAGCCTGAGCCGCCTGGCCCACATCTTCAGCAACCCCAGGACACAAACTCGAGGCAGAACTTAGGCTATGAAAACAGACGACACAATGACCTGACAATAGCTGTCATCAACTTCATCTGTGAGGGGATGTACCCTGTATCTGTAGTTGAAGAGCCTACTTTCAAGACCTTACTGAGAACCGCCGATCCTGGATACTCGCCACCCAGCAAAAGCGACCTTGCAGTTAAAATGCTTCCGCAGATGTATTGCCGTACCCGTGAGATCCTTCTGACTGAGGTAGCCGGTGTTGTGAACTGTGGGGTCACCACAGACCTTTGGCAAAGCCAAACCCGGAATAGAACTTATATTTCACTCTCCATGCACGCTGTTAATCACAATAGTGCAACTGGCTTCTCTGTGACCAGCAAGTGCCTTAAAACTTTTGAAGTGCAAGAGGACAATACAGCGGAGAATATCACCAGAGCAATGTATGAAGCCTTCGTCGAATGGGGGATAACTCATAAAGTCAGCGGCGCCACCACTAATGGTTCAGTGGACATTGTGAAAGCATGCTCTCTCCTGGAACTATCAGTGGAAATGCCTTGCCTTGGACACACCATCAATCGAGCAATGGATGAAGCTTTCGCGCTGCCTCGAGTAGACAGCTTTTTAGGCTGTTGCCGCAAACTTGTCGCTCATTTCCGGGAAACGGCAATGGCGATGTATCTGCTGAGGGAAAAACAGAAGCAGCACGGCCTTGCCCAGTGCACACTAATCACGGACTGGGGCCGGTCTTGGTTGGCCGCGCTGGCAATGCTCCAGCGGCTTAAAGAGCAACAGCTTGCTATAACTGCAATGCTTGTGGAGAATTCCAACAACCATCATTTGAGCTTTGATGGTGCTGACTGGGCTATGGTGGAGGGCTTGATTGAAGTCCTCCAGCCCTTTAAAGTTGTGGCAAACATGATCACTTCCTGTAGATATCCAACCATCAGCATGGTGAGGCCCGTGCTTCATATGCTATTGAACACCACCCTCAAGGTGAAGGAAGGGGACCTCAAAGAGATCAGCATGACAAAAGAGGTAATCTCCAAGGTGCTGTCCAGCAACTATTCACAGACGCAGGAGATTTCAACATTCCTGAACGTCGCGACATTCCTGGATCCACGGTACAAGCGACTGCCTTTCTTGTCTTCTCAGGAACGCTCCCAAGTTGAGAGTAACATCATCGAGGAGGCAAAAGCAATTCTCGAGAAACAGATCGCTGACCGACCTTGTAACGACGATTTCTCCTTGGCGTCTGACGAGCCACCTAGCAAAAAGCAGACACCACTGACAGAACGTCCAGGCAGCAGTGCGACCCCGGACAACCCATTGGCCGCCATATTTTGCCAGTCTGACACGGACCAGAGCCAGGAAGAGCTGCATGCTCAGGTGGTAGAGGAGCTGGGCAACTACAAATCACAAAGGATCCTGGGTCTGAACGAAGACCCTTTGCTTTGGTGGTCGAGTCACGCGGCCTTGTTCCCCACACTCCCCAAGGTACTCCAGAAGTACTGGTGTGTTCCTGCCACCAGTGTCCCTTGTCACAGATTGTTCAGCTCCTCAGGCACCATTCTCTGTGGGAAGAGGAACCGCATAGCTCCAGCACTAGTAGATCATCAGGTATTCCTGTACGAGAACTCGCGGAGCTATTACGAGCCTGAGCCCAGTGAAGATGATTTGGACGATGTTTGGGATGGGAACTGTACTCTGGGTCAGCCACTGGAGTGATTGTGTGCATACCAATAGCATAAGGTCAAAGGACATAAGAAGTATGATTTTAGACCATGTATATTGTGTGGCCCACATGGAAGACAAGACATTCAGACATTAAAATCATATGATCAAGGTGTCTGTATAGGTATTCAAAAGTAATGGACCCTTGTAAAAAATATTCTTTGACTTAAATTCTCTTATCCAAAGTGGAAGAAATATATTTAGGGCAATCTGTACCTTTTGCTAAAGGTATAAATCAATTGTACATTGCACAAAATAAGAGAAAGTCACTGTAGACTGCTAATGTTCACAACAAAGTGATCCTAAATCATAAATATGGCTGGTGGATTTGGTTTTAAGTACAAAATCCTTTTAGAACCTTTTATAAATGCCACTCATTAAATTAAGCATGTCCTATCCGTATTAAACATGCAGTAACGTCTAGTCAGTGTCATTATCAGAACAAAGCAATGTGTGCTGTAACTAAAAGAATTCTAGTGAACATAGAATAGTAATGTCTGTTGTCCTTCATTATCTGTGCATCTGTCACTGTTCATTACAATAGGCCTCCTACAAACATTCATTTTGTGTGAGCAGCTCAGTGAGATTAATATTGGCCTTGTCTTTTCTGGTGTTCTCTGTTGCATTGTTAAAATTTCATTTAAGCTAAATGGTAAGTTTAGTTTTGCTTGAGAGAAATATTTGTAATATGGGTTTGGCTACTCCTAGTGTTGACAATGTGGACTTGTAAAAATGTCATGCTCTGCAATATACTGTCATATAAAATATGTTGTAAAAACATTATGAAAGTAAAGCTTTTATTCAACGGTTTGCTTAGTTGGTTGATGTCCAAACTTTCCATTTTGATCGCAATATTGATACATTTTTATGAGTACTATTGCAATTTTCCTTGTTTCATAAGGGCGACAAATGCAGTTTTATTTAACTGTCATAATTACAGCATAGACCTTGTCACCAGCATCAGAAATGTTACGACTCAAGGTGCATGGATAGATAAGCACTTGGACTGATTGCACTTCCATTTTGTGGTCAGTTTAAAAGCTGTGTGGCAGCCAGCTGTCTGACAGGGTCGTCTTATCTGATGGATGAATTGTTGCAAAGAAAACAAGATCTTAAAGGCTCCTTCCTCCCTGCAAGGTCAGGATGCAGATCAATGAGACTCATTGACCTGGCTGCAACTCACCTCAAATGCTGTGTTAACCTTACCAATGAGTTCCGCTGCGAAAATCAAAACACCAGTTCCAAAAGAAAGACTAAATATAAACAATGGATGAGTTAAAGTCAGATGGGAACTATTGATTTTCTTTGATGGATGATTATTGAAAGTGAAGGATTGGGTTATGTTCTCATGTGGTACCCTCTCTCCTCTTATACAGTCTTACCCAAGCAAAATGGAAGGGTTGCCATAGTGACTGGGGGTGCCCGTGGAATGGGTTTTGAGACCGCAAGACACCTGGCAAGCCTTGGCATGCATGTTGTAATAGGTAGGCTATTGTACAACACACCATTACTGTGCGTTCACTCTGCCAGCAACCAGGTTGATGGGTCACTGTTCTGAGTGCAAGAGCCGATTGCAGTCAAATCATGTATTTTTTGCTGCTTTAGTATCCTTTCATAACTTTACATCAGAGGTGGGGACTCAAGTCCCATGACTTGGACTCAAGTCAGACTCCAGTCACAGTTTTAATTGCTTGAGACCTGACTTGATGCATGAAGAGAATACTTTAGACTTGACTTGGGTTCTGGTGACTTGGGACTTGACTTTGACTTGTACATCGATGACTTCAAAGGATTTCTAAAGTCTTGACAAAAGATCTGGTGTTTGTGTAAATGACTTAGAGTGATGAGATTTGTTCCGCCTGATTATAGAAATAGCCTACTGATTATAGAAATCAAACTCATGATGTTCTTACGAAGTTTTTATCTTATTAAAACCATATTTCATTGAAAAATCCTAGATATTTCGTTTTTTTTTATATTAAATTCATACTGGACTGTTGATGTGTTCTGACTTGACTTGCTGTTCTACATTTAAACTTGACATTAATGACATGGACTTGACTTGAACTTGACTTGGTAATCTACATTTAGACTTGAGACTTGACTAGAGACTTGTGCCTCAAGACTTGAGACTGACTTGGGACTTGAGCAAAGTTGACTTGGTCACACCTCTGCTTTACATTGCTAGCGAGCACAAATTACATAGCATTAATTGAAAATAAAAATAAAAAACTCAAATTAGTTCAGAATTTACCATCGACCCTAATGATGGGTGGAACCGTTCACCAAGCATAATTTTTGAGATGTTTATTCCTGTAGAGAAGTGGGAAGATTTGACCGGCTGAAATCAACGTCCATTTCATACTTGCCAGGCAGAAGTATTGCTCATGAAACATAATCACATTGGTAAGGAAACAAGGTAGCGTGGGAATCTGATTGGCTATTGTAACTGCAAAAAGTTAAACCGTGGCCAACTTTTCTCGACTGACAAGTTTGTTGACCATCCACACATTGTCAGTTTCCCTGGTTTCTCATTAGCTCTTTAGAAAATAAACTTCTGCTGACTTGCTGATCATGTTGCTCGCAGTGTGGACACACAGTTATCAATTAATTTATGGTCTAACCCAATTGAAGTATTTTGAGTTTAACTGTCCCGAGGTTAGCATTTTCTCTAGCACAATAATGCCCCAGAATGCAGCATTCAGAATAGAATTGAGGTAATGATTTTGCCATAGAATCACAAAAATTTTACTTTACTGAACTTTAGCCTATATGTTGTCAGATGCTCTGTGAATACATGTTCTGTCATTATGTCTTGGTATATGAGGTTTTGTATTCAGTAGCCAAAATGACTTAAATTTGACTCAATTATTCAAAATTTTAACGTGCAAAATTTTTACATATACAGTATTTAGGGCTGAACGATTTTGAAAAAATATCTAATTGCCATTATTTTGACTGATATTGCAATTGCGATTAGGGATGGGTCATGATTTTTGAATAGTCATTAAATTATAAAAAAAATCAAATCGTTTATGCGACTATCGTCTTGTCTTAAAAAGTATATTTTCATAGCTTGCTAGTAGTAAATAGCTATGGCTTGATTAGCCCTGAACCGGTCCTTCTCTTGTTTTAACGTTAAAACAAGAGAAGGACCGGTTTGGATATCAAATAGTAGTTTTGCTTGAAATGCCCATCCCATGAAAATTGCAGTAGGCCATATTGCGATTTTGATAAAATTTTGATTAATTGTTCAGCCCTAATGTCATTTCATATATTTTTGGTACATGGCTAATTGGTATGAACGCAAATCAAATTAGCTTTAGCCAGAGTCTTGTTGAAACCCATTGAGGCGGTAGTGTTTGAGGTGAAGTGGATATCTGCTGGACGTCTGCTCATCTCATCTCCATCATCTCCAGCTGGGAACGAGGAAGAGGAAGGCTTGGCAGCTGTCAGGAAGATTCATGAAGAAGACAGCGAGGGGAAAGGTACTTCTCTCTCTGTCTCTCCATCTCTTTCTGCCTCTGCTCACACCTCTCATCTTGGCGCTATTCATACAAACAAATATAAAATAGTGCAAACATTGTGTATTTAATCTTCAATTCAATTTGATCACCTCTTACATCCTTAAAATGTATGTAAATGTATGTATGTAATCTGTTTACTTGAAGGGAAAGTCCACCCTAGAACACTTAAACTCTGTTAAAAGAACAGCTTTTGGTGACGTACCTTGCATTTATGTGTCCATTTTGTTGTTTGGTGGTTTTCCACAGCAGCTGCAATAGAATTGGAAGAATATTTTTGACGTAAACATCAACAGTAAACGTCAGGTTTTGGTGTCAGTCCCTCAAAATCAAAGAGGCTTTTTTCTAGACTCACCATTTTTCACTGATGTTCAACAGGAAGAGATACCAATTTCTCCACCAACAGTAGCCTCAATAGACCATAATGCAATGCGTCCACAAAACGCATCTCCTCTTGTTATCGCTATCACTATTGCGCTCTCCACCTGTAAAACCAACAGCTGGATGGAACAATTTCATGCATGTTCTCTGGGGGGCTGTGAAAAGGCATTCTGGGATACATAGGAAATCACAAACTGAGGGGGAAGGTTTAGGGAAAGTGGGTACACCAAAAAAGTACATCACAGATTGATGATATACAAGCAAATAGTAAACATGTTGTCCCCCACCAATGATGTAGTTCCACCCTTGGGTCAGTCAGTGATTGCTGAGTGCACTCAAAATATGAGTGAAATTGTATAAGCATTTTCATATGGGACAATGAAAGGACAGATTGACCATATATTTCTGTTGCCTACTCTCCTCAGAATTAGGCTTACAAGTTATATCTTGAAATGTAGTAACTGTAATTGTCCTGTTTTTACTCAATACAGTACAAAATATAAGAACTACAATACGCAATAAATACAATCCGTACATTACACAATATACACTACAATACAATTTATAATACAATATACAATATAACATACAACATCAGGAGCGTGAGTGTTATGAATAATATAAATGCTAAATGATAAGTGATATATGGTATTGCACAGTAGGTAAGTGGTAATATGATATAAGTAGTCAACACTGACGGCACAGTGGTAGTGCAGTGATGAGTGCAATAACAGTACAACAGTCCAACAACTGTACAATAACTACAGTGTCTTGTGGTTAGAGGTTTGCCCAAAAATTCTCCATTGACTCTCACTTCAACCCAGTCTGATGTCTCCAAGTGTGTAGTGTGTGTAGACTATTATGTTACCTATGATAACTTTAACTGTATTGCTTTACCACTGAGTCCCCATTCATTGTCCCCCACATTGTATAATAACTTTAACTGTATGACCTGCTTTACCACTGAGTCCCCATTCATTGTCAATGCCGCCCCCTAGTGGCACAAAGTCAACGTTACAGTGTGACTAACAAACTAGCCAACGAACTAACGGACGGAGACCGATCCATAGTCCCCCCTTTGGTGGGGGACAATAACAGTGTACTAGTATCCAAGGGTGGAAGTTTCCTCTAAAGAGTCAACGAGAGGGGCAACTTTTCTCCAGTTTCATTTTTTTTTTCCTGATTCTCATTTGCTCTAATACAACCAAATCCATGTTTTTGCCAGACAAGAGCTGAGGAGTCAAATGTTTGCCAAGAATGAGGATAAAAGCGTCCCAGCCCGCTGAACATGTTGTCGTGCAGATGTGATTGGGACCGAATGTTCGGGGGGGAAAAGGCATCTCTTGATCCCCGGCAGCACCTGCCCGCCCTCATTTCTGCTGTCGGCGCTGACTTGGACGTCGGACTCAAATAGGCTTATGTATCACTGTCATGTTCTCGTTCACAGTGACAAAGACAGACAACGGCGTGACAGCTAGTTGCCGCATGTTCACAACTCTGCGGACCTTCGCTGTATCTCCCTACTCTCTCGCATATGCCCCCCCTCCCTCTTTCCTCTCAGCTGTTGTGTATTCTGTCAATCTGTGGCTTGTGACAAGTGGACTAGACAAGTGGAGAGGCAAAAACTGTTTGAGAACACCAACAGGTCTATAAATATCTTTTCCCCCCTGCGGATGATTATGCCCAGAATGCATCACAAAAGCAAGGGATTCTTCCACTCCCTGCTTTGCAGCTCCCAAAATATGACTCAAATAAACTGGTGGGCATTTAATGGGTCTACCAAACATGGTCTAGGTCAGTGGTTGTCAACGTGGGGTCCGGGGACCACCAGGTCCTTAAGGGCATTCCGGGGGGTCCCCAGTAAATTGATGAATTGTTAAACTTCATTATTTCATTCATAAGAACAATTATAGAATGTAGAAGAATAAGGCTGGGTATTGGCAAGGACCTCATGATACGATACGTATCACGATACATGGGTCACGATATGATTGTATCACGATACATTGCGATATGATACATATTGCGATACATTGCAATACTCTACATAATTTACTGAAAATTTAAAAATCAAGCTGAAAATACAACTTGCTGTGTACCACCTGGGTAGTCTAATATGTACATCACATTATATTGATAACTCAGCGGACAAATTGAGTCAAAACTATTTAATTCAAAGGGATTTGAGGGAAATTTAAGGACATTTTAAATCAGTTTAAAACATGAATAATTTTTTTTAATGTATTGATACGAGGGGCTGGAAAATCGATACAGTATCATGGAAAAAAATATTGCAATACTCAGCTGTATCGATTTTTTTGGACAGCCCTATAGAAGAATGACTATTTTGATCATAGTTTCACTGTTATCTCTCTACCTACAATTCAGATAGTCATGGAATTGTCTAACAATAAAAATATAATATGGAATATTTAACAATAAAAAATCTTCTCAGATTTGGGTCCAAGAGAGAAAATCTCATCAAATGGGGGTCCATGGCTCTAATGTAGACTAAATTAGGGGTCGTTGATATGAAAAAGATTGAGAACCACTGGTCTAGGTTGTCCACAATTGTCTCATGTACTGATGTGTAATCACAATACTATTTTACAATTGGCAATCTACCTTGGCACTTTGTAACCTGTGTTCAGATTGAATTGAAGTCTAATGCAATGGGAATGAATGAATGATGGCCCATCCCCCACCCCGAGCTTTGGTTCATTGGTGACATATGGAGGCGAGAGGAAGCTAGTTTCTGTCTTGTCAGATTGCGTTTGCTTATTCACCAACTGGACGTTGGCGGGGTAGGACAGTCCTCAGGGACGGCGACTTCAGGTTCCATTAAGCGTCATTCAGCACTCGTCTATTCACTTATTCAAGACTGTCTGGTTAATCAGGCAGGACTTCACTGATACTCCCTACATCAAACTTAAAAGGAGGTTGTACCAACTGGTACGTCAGGAGCTTTAAAAAGTCCTGCGCGCTCACCCAGAGGCACGTCAAAGAAATTAGTCTGGAGTAATCATACAGTGCCTCAGGATGTTTTTTTAATGTGTTAATCCTTGTACCTGAATTTGGCTGTTTGTTTATACCTAGCAAACACTTTGACGTTGAATAGATGTTGATAGGAGGACCTGCACCAATGTTAAAAACCTGTGTAAATATAGCGCCAAAATGAGTCCATAGTCGTCCATAGCTGCTACCTGCAACGTTTTGTGAAATCAGGGCCTAAATATATTTCTGATATCAGTTCAAAACAGCTTCCAAAGCTGTTTTAATATGAATTTTTACTGTGCCGTACTTACCTTAATAGGATAATTTTGTGTTCATTTGGGTTCATGTTGAACTTGGCCACCTCTAGCATGTCGCCGTTTCATCCAACACTCTGTGGAGAAAATGTTTTTTTTGTGTCCACCTTTTTCATAGGATGGCCCATATCTCTTTTCAAATGGTCAGTCCTGCCAGTATACAGTCAACTATGTATGGCACAGCCTAAAATGCTCAACTGACTAGACATGGAAGTGGGCCAGCTTTTCAGCAACTGTTGAATAAAGATATGCGCGCGTGCGGGTGTGTGCATGCATGTGTGTGCTCCAGATGGCATTACGCCTGGCACTGTGCACCCTCCAACTGGCACCCTGGCATCATCGCCACTTTGTGCTTGCCTCGGTGATGGAGCTTCCATTCTCTGGCACTGAGACCAAGCATTGCCAGTTGAGGTGGCACAAATCTGTTAAAGGCAACAGCAAATGGTTGCTCTTTCTGTGTGTAGGGTTGAAAGGGTATAAATCTGGATTTACGGTCACGGTTTCTGGCAATTTTAGGCTAGCTTGCTGTTTCTAAAAGTGTAAGGACAAATTCACACCAAGAGCATTTTATTTGAACTCTGGAGCATTTCATCCTTTAGTTCGGTTTGGCCAGGCGAGAATAATGTCATTTGAACTGAAACGCCTGAAAATGTGAGTCTCAGTCCTCTTCCAAGAGAACTGTGATGCGGTTCATAGGAGTGAGAACATAATTGAACCAACTACAGGAAATGACCCCAAAACTCAAGGGTAGAAGGAGACGGATGTTGACATGTGATAGTCAGCAGTTCCTCATGCTTGGAAATCCTAGCAGAACAAAATGAAGTCTGGACTGATGCTCATATGCAGCTATTTCTCAATGTGTTCTTAACTGGTATGAACACCAGAGAAGAAGAGCGCAGACAAGTCCATCATGCGTAGCTAAAGTTAAAGGGGCTGGACTCACATTTGTTTTATCTGCCCCCCCGCCACCAGTCTTTAACCTGGCAGGATGACAGGTCACCAAAACTGTCCAATAAACAAGCTACTTGTGAGTCCATGTGACTTTTATTTACAAGCCCTCATTCGCTTGTAACTGAGTAGTGTGAACCTAAATGAACCAAATACAAAAATGCAGTCAGGTGGACTTCCCCACTGTGATCGCACCCTCAGTCAAACTGGTTTTCTGTCTTTTTTTGCAGCCCATAAAAAGGAGCAAAGACTACATTTCTAGCTGCATTCCTTTCAGCACTGAGCATATGCCCAATGAAAATCCTTCCATATTTCTTCATCATTCATGTGCTCTTTGGATGACCTTGCCGTTAAGCCAGGAGCAAGCTGCATGCTCTGTCACTCAAGATTCAGATCTGCAAGGGTTTTGTCGACTGTGGCAAATAAACTCTCGCTCTCTCTGTGCATCGCTGGCACGACCACCCCGGGTGGCTTTGTGTTTTTCTGTTTGCTTTGACTCTTTCATTTGAAATGGACCTCAAATGATGTTTCACTTCAGTACAACCCCTACATATTATAACACGCATGTCCCCTGATGACTTAACGAACAGTCAGCCACTAATATTGGCTATCCTAGTGTCCGCAGAGGACTAACCCATTTGCTTTCATTTTGAAAAGCTGGTCTAAAACACAAAATTGTACAAACTACAGTGATTTGACCCTGATCCTCTTTTTACTGTCCATGGCCACAATTTCTAAGCATCGTAAATGTTGAAAAAAAGAGATTATCAACAGTACTATGCAGTATTATGGCCAAGCTAATGATAGTAAGCGTGTAAGTGTGAGAAACATTTCTAATAGGCAAGCTGAGTGATTTGCTGAATTCTAATTAAGGTTTCTGTATGTACTATGTACTGTGTTTAATGGACATTTTGTAGCTTAGTATTATTCAAAACCCTACTTCATGTCATAATTAGTGTAACACACAATATTGCCTGAATGTAGGACTGTAATTGATTTAATTATGTGCTTGAGCAATCAGTTCAGAAAAGCCACAAGCCGTGGCAAGTGACTCAAGTGTAACATGCCCATTGTTGTTCATAAATCCTATTGTACCAGGCTTTGTAGGGGACAAATTCTAGTTTCACAGCCATACAGCTAACTTTAATCTCCAGGGCAGACCTACAACACCCATTAATTACTTTCTAATGTGTTTTCTATTAATAAAATAAAGTTACTGCTATAGATTAAAATGGACCACAATTGCATTTATCCATTGTAATCTTTCTTAATCTACCTTCAGATAGTAATGCTTAAATTGGTCAGACCAACCCATCAAGCCAAAATTCAGACCAAACTGTCTATTTGCAATATCGTTCTGTCAGATTCCCCAGTCATATGAGTGAAATCTGTTCTAACCGGCCTTTATGAATTTTTTTTTTTTTTTTTTTTTCTTCAGCTGAGTTTGTCTTCCTGGACTTGGCCTCCCTGGAATCTATCCGACAGTTTGTTCAGAAGTTCAAAGCCCGGGGTCTCCCCCTTCACGTTCTGGTTAACAACGGTAGGCTTCATTTTGGTTTTTATTAAGGTTTTATTTTGACTGTAAATGAAAAAAGTCATAATAGGGTTAGTCAAAGAGTCTAAAAAGTCTAAATTTTTTAGTTAACTTCCTCACCGAGCACTGTAATTTTGATTTATTGTATAAAACTTTTTGCCCAATATGTCATTTATGCCTCTCTTGATCCAAGCCCTCCATTCACTCCACTGTCACATTCACTTCCACAGTGTTTATTGGCAAATTTGTAAGCTGATATAAGCGGGTTTCGATTTCAAAGGAATACGCTGGTGTTTTTTAATGCATTTCTTAGCGTCAACAAATCCTATGAAAATAACAAAATCAGCAATGATTTTGTTTTGCCAACAAGTCTCGTCCATGTAGCAGATGCCCAATGAAGCCATGTCCCAGCAGCCATAGAACTCCATTTTATAAAAAAAATGATTAAAAACACGTCAAAGAGTCATGCTGTTTGTCTGGCAGCATATTTCATCATCGCGATGCACGGGTCCGGCCGACTTTTTCCTCAAACAAATTAATAAGTCGGCTGTAAACACGTTCCGTAGCACCGAAAATAGCCCCCAGCGTAATGAAGAATTTGTTGAATTTGATGTAGTAATAACTACAACAGCCTGACTTTTCGTGGTAATAGCGATTTTTAAAATTGAAACTATGTCTTTGTGAGCTGTATTTCAAGGTTTTTAGCTTACAATTGGAGCCAATGACTTCCGGGTTGACGGCTAAAAACGGAACGTGGGAAGTCAGCAAGTAACGGGAATAGAGCAAACACATTGTTGATTTCGTTATTTTCATAGGATTTGTTGACGGTAAGCAATGCATTAAAAAACACCAGCCTTATCCTTTAAAAAAAATCAAGGGCCGCATAAAGCTCATGGGTTATTTTTGAATTAAGCTCCTAATGAAAGATGTCTCTGGGGAAAGATGTGTACCTAGAAAACGGTCAAGCCAACCTGTCAGCCTTTCTTGTTCTTTTTAACAGATCAATCAATAATTCACCAACTCACTGAGCTGTTTTCCCCAGGCAAATATTAGGGTCAGTTGATGGATGCCGAAGGACAAAGGTGTTTGTGCCACCCCACTGAGAGAGAAATGAGGGAGTAAAAGATGTTCAGTCTCACTATGCCTCATTGGTTCGCTGCTCAGTGGTTTCTGAATGATTCAACGTTTTTTTTTAGGCCGTACAAAACATCCTGCAGTGACTGTGAATGAGGATGTTACAGTAACGGATTCATATCGACTCATATACATGAAAACCGAAATTTGTTCTTGGTCTAAAATCACTTGAAGAGCTTTAGCTGTTAGTCCATCCTCTATGTCTCAGAAAAACAGAACTTCATATCATGGATTGGAATAACTAAAAGGAAGATGTTTTCTGGGAGCTTGTTCAATTAGCTGTTAAGTGATGAGAACATAGACAACAAAATCATCCATGTGTCCCTGGTAGATTGTCTCTGGCGCTCCATGCTAACACTTATTACACTATGTTGAGTGATAGTAGGCTCCATGCTAACACTTTAGCGTACACTATGTTGAGTGATAGTAGGCTCCATGCCAACACTAAAATCATATTCCTAGTTCCTCTTCTATAACACTTTAGCATACACTATGTTGAATGATAGTAGCTCCATGCTAACACTTTAGCGTACACTATGTTGAATGATAGTAGCTCCATGCTAACACTTTAGCGTACACTATGTTGAGTGATAGTATGCTCCATGCTAACACTAAAATCATATTCCTAGTTCCTCTTAACACTTTAGCGTACACTATGTTGAGTGATAGTAGGTTCCATGCCAACACTAAAGTCATATTCCTCTTCTATAACACTTTAGCGTACACTATGTTGAATGATAGTAGCTCCATGCTAACACTTTAGCGTACACTATGTTGAGTGATAGTAGGCTCCATGCCAACACTAAAGTCATATTCCTCTTCTATAACACTTTAGCGTACACTATGTTGAATGATAGTAGCTCCATGCTAACACTTTAGCGTACACTATGTTGAGTGATAGTAGGCTCCATGCTAACACTAAAATCATATTCCTAGTTGTTCTTCTATTTTCTGTGACTCTGTTATTTAGCTGGAATCATGCTGGTTCCTGAGAGAAAGACGGAGGATGGCTTCGAGTTGCACTTTGGCCTCAACTACCTTGGCCACTTCCTGTTGACCAACCTCCTGCTGGATTTGCTGAAGAAGTCGGGAAAGCAGGACTGCTGCTCTCGCATCATCACCATGTCCTCCGCAACTCACTACGGAGGGATTCTGGACATGGACGACTTGCAGAGCAGGTAAGAGGAGCAATGAAACGCCTAGTCAGTGGCTAAGACTCTTAAACCTTGGACCAGGGGTCCAAGCTCATTTGCTCATTTGCTGCAGCTGGGCAGTAGGTTCACCAGTCTGGCTGCCTAAAGGCGATGGTATACTTACAATGTCAGACTTTCCCGAAATAGAAACACAGTCGAACACGTTATATACTTCATATTGTGTATTTACATTTAGACCATTTGCAGATGATCACTCCTTTTGTCTGTACAAACCTGACAAAATTGGCCTTGATAGTCGAAGGCATACATACTGACAATTCGTTCAATGTGCTATTTAACATGGCCGTCTAACCCCAATGTGTTCCAGTCTGCCCCAGGGGAGGGTATTAGCTGACATTTGCAAAATCATTATGATACAACATATAATGTAGCGTACTGTTACCAGAGGTGGAAAGTAACTAAGTACATTTACTCGAATACTGTACTTAAGTTCAATTTTGAGGTATTTGTGTATTACCATTTTATGCTAGTTTATACTTCTACTCCACTACATTTCAGAGGGAAATATTGTACGTTTTACTCCATTACCTTTATTTGATAACTTAAGTTACTAGTTACTTTGCAGATTCAGATTAGTAATACAAAATATAATCAACTAATACATTGTGATGTATTATTATTGATTACTGTAAGATACCCAGCAATATATAAAGTAGTGGAAATCAGCCCCACCTTTTCCAGCTGCAACATTAAAGTGATGCTTACACATTAATGCATCAATAATTATAATTCAATAGTATAATATATACTGTATTATTCTGAAATGGGCCATTCTGCATAATGAGTACTTTTACTTTTGTTGCTTTAAGTACATTTTGATGCTAATACTTTTGTACTTTTACTTAAGTAACATTTTGAATGCAGGACTTTTATTTTTATACTGTGGTATTTCTACTTTTACTTAAGTAAAAGATCCTCTTCCACCACTGGCTGTTACTTGCAGTACATGATTGCGGTAGCATCTTTCCATATAAACATAGGACACAGAGGGGAGATAAATAGGAATACTTGTGAGAATTTTCCTACTATGACTAGGAAAGCTTTATTCTTTTATATATTCTATTATATCTTGGAATCAATCTTGCATCCCAATGCCAAATTCAAATGTGTAGACAGTCAAATATATAATTTTCACCACCCAAACATACAGCCTGCCCCCTTTACTCATATTGATGCGGTTATTGGTTTTGATAGCAATATTGTCCCCATGGATAGCACAAAGAAGAGCAGAGGCTCCTTGCTCAAGGGCAGCACAGCGGTGCGTCTCGCCCGCAGGTTGAGATCTGATCGATGGCATCGCCCATATCTCAGGAAATGAGCAGATGCTGGCTCCGCTGTGACTCTAGAAATAATCTGTGCAGGGAGAGGGAGGTGTGGTGGTTTAGGCTTTTCAAGGTCTGATAAACTGAAGAGCGATGGCCCCATGGGGAGATCATCCTCACTGCCGGTTCTTTGTTTTTTTGAGA
The DNA here is from genome assembly GCF_046629955.1 of Centroberyx affinis. Lineage (NCBI taxonomy): Eukaryota > Metazoa > Chordata > Actinopteri > Beryciformes > Berycidae > Centroberyx > Centroberyx affinis. The sequence goes on from NW_027280100.1 coordinate 121,263, forward strand.
ACGGATTTCATTCATACAAAATGTGTTTGTGCTTAGTGGGCTTTCATAACATTGTTAAAAGCAAATATCTTCAAGATGGCATTTCTGGCAAAACAATATTTATTAGGATTAGACCCATATATGGGGTTTTTAAATAAAAGGCTATATCGGCCTTTTTATTAAAAATCAGATATTAGCCTGTCATGTCGTTCACCTCTGATATGATGTAGGTTCCTCCCTGACAGCTAGTCCCAGTAGATATATCAGTCTAACCCAAATGATGACCCTGATGTGGCATTTTGATCAGATTCTGCATATGGATGATCTTATTGTTTTTATATCAAATGTCTGACCAGAGAAATCATTGCAGTGTGGTGTGGGAGGATTTTACAGTCTGTAAAACCTGCAGTGAAACCTGCCTCACTCCTGCTAAACCCACCTAGAACTATTTCATTAGTCTGGCTTTCAATGGAGAGTTTTAGTGTCCCATAATGTAAATGCTGTTTCAGAGGCTTTTCCGAGTGTGTACTACAACCAAGCTGCATCCAAAACATCATTCACCTGACTATATACAGTACCCTAACCCTTTTCAGCTACCACAGGGCTTCAAAAATATGTCTCGACAGCTAACGGGAACACTTTCCTCGCCTCCTCCCTCCCTGTTTCCCCCAGGACCTGCTATAGTGCCCACGGTGCCTATTCCCAGAGTAAACTGGCGCTGGTCCTCTTCACCTACTACCTGCAGGAGAAGCTGACGGCCGGCCGCTTCCCGGTGACCAGCAACGCCGTGGACCCCGGCATGGTGGACACAGCGCTGTACGACAATCTGTGCAGCCCGGCGCAGGCAGCCAAGAAACCGGTTGCCAAACTGCTGTTCAGGGTATGCTAACTTTGCACATTAGAGTCCCATTTAATAACATTGCGATTGACATTTGATAATTTTTCCTGCTATTACAAGGAAGGTTTCATTCTTGTGGGAAACAATACTGTGACATCTTTTAACTTGGATTTTCTGCTGATGCAGTTTCTGTAGGTGGCGCTATTTTCTTTAGCCGCTTTTCCACCGCATGGTACCGGCTCAACTTGACTCGACTCTACTCGCCTTTTTTGGTTTTCCATTGGGCAAGTACCAGGTTCCAGGTACCATATTACCTGGTACCTGGTCTTTTTTTGGTAGCACCTCCGCCGAGGTTCCAAGTGAGCTGAGGCGATACCAAAAGGTGACGTGAAAACACTGCAGACTACTGATTGGTCAGAGAGAATCGTCATCATTGCTCGACACGGGACATCCTGCACAAACCCGCCATATTTAAATAGCCAAGCTACTGTAGCGGCCGCAATTTTTTAACTTAATCTAACACATATGCTTATGTTAGCTACCAGGTTAGCTTACCCTCTTGGGGTTGCTGTGTGTGTCGCGTTGAAGATGATGTCACAACAGTTTCATGCGGCGACGCTGAGGGGGTACTATCTGCAGTGGAAAACCAAGTGGTACTACCAAAAGCGAGTAGAGTCGAGTCGAGGCAAGTTGAGCCGGTACCATGCGGTGGAAAAGCGGCTTTTGTCTGTTTAGCCATGGTGGCTATCACTGCTCATGCTAACTACCAAGTTCTTCTTCTATTTATTATAAACAAACCAGAAACGTAAAATGCATCACTTCCTGTGCGGCAGAAGATTTTTTTCAGGAAAGAGCTACCAGACACCAGGTGCTTAGAACAACAAATGTGAAAGCTTTCATGAGCTGGATATAGATTGAATCCCTGCTACGTCAACTGGCGATAGAGTAGCAAAATGGACATTAGTATTAAAATGCCACAGATTCTTACTTCAAAGCTATGTTCAGAATGTGTCACAGCTGGCACACTATTAATCCACTATCAAGCCACGTAGCTGCTAGCTAAGTGGCTCACGCGATTTTCTATTGACCGCAAAATAGTCTGCCTTCTGCAACTAAACAAAGCAACGGATGGTGTTGAGATTCACCTCTCGGCACACACATATAAGCTTTTAGATGATTTGCACATTTCTGTAATTTTAGGGCGTAGAAACCTACAGAAAATACTTCGTAACAACGAGAACTACAATGTAAAACGTACCAACTGCCGGCTTTTCTTGTCACTTCCGGACCTTCGTGAATTGTTGAAGTGCAATGGAAAAAGAAGTGAGGAACCCATCCCTGGAGCCACCTACTGTATATCCTAGTTGGTTTTTGCCACAGAAGGTTCCTGAAGGTTCTTTTGCAGTGGAAAATGGTTAAAACTCTTCACTACTAGTCTACTTGACCCTGATAGTTTGTTCTAAAAATACATGCAAGACTCTATTTCCCCTAGCTTCATAGCTTCATAACTCCATACTCGCTGTTCCAGTGCAATGTTAAGACAGATTGTAATTACCGTGATCTTAGGGATTATGACAATTGCCTTCTTTCATTTTCAAACAAACTCACATCAAAGATATGCTAATAGGGTTGCTGTCTGTGGATAATTAGTAACCAGAGGTGAGAAAAAGGCCTGCTCAATTGTAATTTTCACTCACCACAAAGACTTTCTCATGAGAGTACACTGAAGCGTCAAGCCTCGAATAATGATTGCAGCAAGTTTTTGTTCATTTTCATTTATTTAATTCAAAAAGGGGCATAGCTGTGTAAGGTGCCCTCAAATACAGAGAAATGAATAAACAGTGGTACATAGCGATTAGCAGCTGGTTTTCATTTCCTGTGCATTTCATTTAAAGATATGAAACCAATACCAAACTATATTTCACCGTAATGATTTCCTTTGAGAGGATTCATCCATTTCATTCTACAGTCCTCTAACAGGATATTGCATGTAGTGGTGAGAGGGTTTCATGATATTTGCATTCTGCTTTGTAGATGTTTATGTAATAATTAGCCTAACGGTGCCAGCTATGCTTACTTTAGAAGTGGAGTGTGTTTACCAGGGTTCCTACACATTTTCAATTAAAAAAATAATTAAAAAAACATGATTTGTTTTGAAGATTTTGTCTGGTGTTCAATATGATTTACGCAGAAAGACATCTTGCCCCTGCTAACTAGGTCATATCACTGTATAGATGAAGATTGTTCTTCACAGTGACAAATATCAGAATATGTGAGATGATTGGCAGGGTTCCTACATGGTTTCCATTTTAAATTCCAGATTTTTCCCCAGACCTTATGTTCTTGACTGGATTTGATATTGGTCGGTATTTAATATAATGCATGCTGACAGCGGCTGGGTAATAAGAGCGTCCCTCTATCTGAACATTATTCTTCACATCAACAAAAACTGTGGACTCAAAGTGGGTCTACAACAACATAAAAGCTAGAATTATGTGTGTATCATACCTGAACCACAAAATTTTCTATACTTTTCCAGACATTTTTTCAAATTCCCAAACTATTCACGACCTGGAAATGATTCAAATTCATTTTTAATACTTTTCCAGACTTTCCAGTCTGGTTTACACTGCACAACCACCAGTCTTTGACCAGAGAATTCTCGGAAAATAGACTCATTAAGCCACATTTTCTTCAGCAAAATCTTTTGATTGTGTCATTCTTTTTGCTTGTCCTTCCCAGACCCCAGCAGAGGGCGCGTCCACGGCGATCTACGCTGCAGCTGCCTCTGAAATGGATGCGGTGGGCGGCTGTTACTTGTATAACGGCCAGAAAACACAGTCAGCCGACATTACCTATGAGGCTGACGTACAGGCCGAGCTGTGGAAACGGAGCTGTGAGCTCGTGGGCCTTCAAGAGGCCTGAGATACCAGGCTGTGACCCTTACCTAACGAATAGTTCCACATCTTCCGGAGCCATGTAAGGCATGAGGACAGGAGTTGACAAGTGATACTAAACTACTATCTGACTTTTTGTTGCACCACTACCCAACCGTCCGGCATTACAGACCATCCACACCAGTGTACACTGGTGGCAATCTCGGAACCCGGTGTAGCCAGCGGACATCCGGGCCAAGACTTCCTCTTCCGTACGCCGGTCATTGTTCATAGTCCGATTAGCAACTTGAGATGCGAGAATGGAGTTGGAGTTGAGAGATGACGTCTCATATGCAGATATCTGTTTTTAGAGATTAGCTGAAATGTCGTCTGGACCTAAAACACCAACAAAAAGTATCAATGTTTGTGTATTGTGTGGAGAAACGTTCGACTCGTCTCAAGTTGCTAATCGGACTGTAAACAATGACCGGTGCACGGAAGAGGAAGTCTTGGCCCGGATGTCCGCTGGCTACACCGGAAACCCTGAAATATTGTCCGTTGCCCCCAGAGTCTAATCGTCGTCAGACCGATAGACGATGGGTTCCAAGATTGCACTGGTGGTAATGGCAATAGATAGAAAACAGGGTTATTTGTGGGGTGCAGGTAAATGGCTAGCATTGCTTTCATGATGCCTGTTAGTATTACAAAGCTATCAGCGCTTTTTCATCTGTTCACAGCAGTAACAGCAAACTATGTTAAAGGAATACACCAAGTTTTGGGAGATTGTCCAGTTCATCAGGTTAGCCGCTAACTGATGAGAACTTGGACATCAAAATGTCCCCAGTAGATTGTTGGCTCCAGTGCACCATGCTAATACTTTAGCATACACTATGTTGAGTGATAGTAGGCCACCAGTATTAACCGAGGTAAGAAGACCTTTTCATAATAAAAAGTGGTTTGTGGTTTGGCCTGTAGATTCATACATTTTAAAAATATAATATCAATAACTCAATATAATTCATGTAACTAGTTTTATTTTAGGAACTATTTCAGGTGAGCAACCATGTATTCATCCGCTGCACAGTGATTTTTAGCTGTACACAGTCTCCCACCACCTTCACTTCCAGTGGAAACAGGGAAAGTAGTCCCTGCTAGTTCAAAATAGTAAGTTATTTTTGTATCGTATTTTGTGTAAATTTTACCAATGTCTGACACAAAACTATCAGACTTGGCTGTATATCATTCGTACCATTTTACTTACCATCTAGCTTTAGAGCTGCTACAAGTTCTCATTTTTGAAATAATGTTAGCGGCCTACTATCACTCACTGTATGCTAAAGCAGTGGTTCTCAACGTGGGGTCCGGGGACCACCAGTGGTCCTTGAGGGGATTCCAGGGGGTCCCCAGCAAATCGATGAATTGTTAAACTTCAGCATCATTTCATTTACAAGAAGTTAACACAACTAGAGAATGTAGAAGAATGACTGTTTTAATCATAGTTTCACTGTTATCTCTGCCTACAATACAGATAGTCATGGAATTCTGGACAAAATCATATCTAACAGGTCCGAGAGATAAAATCTCAACAAATAGGGGTCCGTGGCCTTAATTTGTTCTAAATTTAGGGGTCCTTGATATGAAAAAGGTTGAGAATCACTGTGCTAAAGTGTTAGAATGGAGCCTATCACTCAACAAGTGTATGATAAATCATGACGCACCAGAGCCAATGATCTACCAGAAACACTTGGATGATTTTGGTGTCTTATGTTATCATCACTTAACGTATAAGTTGACCAACGGGACAATCATCCAAAAACGTGGTGTATTTCTTTCGGAGTCAATAAAGCTAACATCATGACAGGCCCAAAAACAGTAGAAAATGGGTGTTTCTCTTCAAACTAATGATACAAGAGTCTGCTTGGGGGTAAGAATTTTACCTTTCACATAAATCCATCCCAAACCAACTCGGGCTGAACAATTAATCGAAATTTTATCGAAATCGCAATATGGCCTACTGCAATTTTCAAATCGCAGGAGGCGCAATATTTGTTAAAGGTGAAATGTGTGTCAAAATACCATTTTAAATGAAATATTGTGGTGCTGCAGAGATGTCCTGGCCTACACATCATATTCTTCAGACTTAAGAAAACATCTTTGTTTGGTACAGATCCCCGCAAAAATCACACCATAATCCTTTTAATACGTTTTTCAATGAAAATGAGAATAATGATGTAAAAATTATTATTCCCTCTAATATCGCAAATCATATTGCAATTGCAATATCAGTCAAAATAATCGCAATTAGATATCTTTTCAAAATCGTTCAGCCCTCAAACCAACCCATTTACATCTACACAGCACAAACTGCAAGCTACTGCCTCAGCTGTTGATAATTACTGTTATATAGAGAGATGGTTTAATTTATGTGGCATCAATAATTGACACCTCTTACCTTTTGTTTTTCTACAAGAAAAATACAAATACAGTTAGGAGGAAAAACCTTTGTCATTACATACGTACAGAGTTCTCCATGTGCCAAATATTGTTGTTATGATTAAAGACATAACTATGTTAGCAAACCAAAAGAGATAGATTTTCACATTTCTATTGGTACCATGCCAAGCTCTTCTGGTCGTGCAGCTTCTCTGTGTTTAAGTGGCTAATAATTACAGACAATCTGAGCACATGAGAAAAACACTGACATGCAAATGCCTTAGCAGTGCCTCTTTAAGCCTACAAATACCTGGCACTCTTCCCAGTTTCTAGGAGGTTAGAGCTGTTTATGTATCGCTCAGAGTCACAGACGATGTGTGTGTAATGCTGGTATTCTGTAGCTCTTTCTGATTACACTGTCAATAAGGATTCATTGAAGGGAAAATACACTCTCATTGGCAATTCACGTATGTTATGGCTGTGATACTGGACGGTTCAGTCTAGATGCATGAATATGAACAACCAATCCAATCAAAATATCATGTTAGAAAAAAAAAAAAATCATGTTAGAAAAAAGTATGTGATAAAAAAAAAATTGCATTATTTCCATCATATCAGAGGTGGGTGACACTGACTGGACCAGATCAGATTTTTAATAAAAGACCAATATTAGCTCAGTCTAACCTTAGAGCTGTCCAAAATCATAGCAATAGCAGAAGTGGATTCTGTTTTAGGGTGAATTTTCCCTTTAAATATCATGAGGCTTGCCCTTGTTTTACCCTTATTAAAATGTATTTTTACATTACTATCATAAACTAGCATTTCCATTATAATATTATGTAGCGTATCAGAAAAAAAGAGCCCCACTACTGTGATGGCACTGGCTTTGGCCGACAAACCAAAATGTTGCCAAAAGGATGTGTGTGCCATCTCTTCTGCACTGTGAAAGGCAAAAATGTCACCAACATTGAAAAAGCCTGTGGTTACAAATTATCTTTTAATTTTTGGATTATGTTAATTTTGGCTATGTATTTTCATACATTTATGTAGAGAAATATTTTTCAGATGGTTACGTACAATGACTTTAAAGAATTTTGGATCTGTGTATTGCAGGCGAAAAGTCTAATTTATGTATTATTGAGAAATTTGAGTGTTATTGTTCAATGATTGGTTGAATCAAAGACAAATCATTTTCATTATTTTTAAATGTAATTATCAAGAACTGCATTTGCACATACTTTCATGTAGCTAAATTTCCCTCTGTCCGTCCAGTAATTAATATGCGTGTTACTGACCATGTTGACAAGATATTGTCATACTTTCTGTTCAAGTATTTGTATAAAAGAGTTCATGTAAAAGACATTGTCTTGTCTCAAAAACATCCCCTGGTCTATTATTATCAATATGTGTCAGTATTACCCTGATAGATGTACACATTTCAGTTGGAAATTGTTATCCAAGAAAATTGTCTAATTTATTGTTGATTATATTGCACACCATGATCACTGTGAATGATGCCTTTTTTCCAATATTTCTTGATTTATAGCGTCATGTGAATTCAGTCTATTTAAGATTATTATGTTGACCTTGTGTAATGGATTGAGAAAGATGTATTGCTTTTGAAAAGAACATGTAAATCAGTAATAAACAAATTGCCTTTGAGAGTCCCAGCCGATCATTTTCTCACAAACTCCAGTAAATCTATTTTGTCAGAATATAAATGCCAAGACATCAACTGTAGAGCCAAAATTGGACACTTTTAATGGTGCTGATTGACTGATGGTAAACAGACTGACTGAAATATAGGTGGATTGGAGTTTTAGTTCTATAAAGATTTCTTGGAGGCAGAAATAATGTCATTGGTTGAGTTAAACCTCAATGGGTGGAGCCAACCACCACAGTGGAAAAGTTTGTTTCTGATTCCAGTTCCTGTGACTTTAGCTAAGCATGATGGACTTGTCCGCGCTCTTCTTCTCTGGTCTTCATACCAGTTAAGAACACATGAACAAATAGCTGAATATGAGCATCAGTCCAGACTTCATTTTGTTATGCTAGGTTTTCCAAGCATGAGGAACTGCTGGCTGTCACATACAGTATGTGTGTGTTTTGGGGTTGTTTCCTGTAGTTGGTATGATTATGTTCTCCTAATGAATCGCACTGCAATCGCAATTCTCACTTTAGTCAGAGTCAGAATTCTGGCTTTAAACTCAGAACTCAAATACATTTTTCACATGTGCTAAGCTGACTGAAAAAATGCAATCTAGTCACACTAAGACATCTACAGCTCTGGAAAAAATTAAGAGACCACTGCAAAATTATCAGTTTCTCTGGTTTTACTATTTATAGGTATGTGTTTGAGTAAATTGAACATTTTTGTTTTATTCTATAAACTACTGACAACATTTCTCACAAATTCCAAATAAAAATATTGTCATTTAGAGCATTTATTTGCAGAAAATGACAACTGGTCAAAATAACAAAAGATGCAGTGTTTTCAGACCTCGAATAATGCAAAGAAAACAAGTTAATATTCATTTTTAAACAACACAATACTAATACTAATACTAACCCTAACCCAGTAGTTTATAGAATAAAACAAAAATGTTCATTTTACTCAAACACATACCTATAAATAGTTAATTTTTTCCAGAGCTGTAGGTTAGCTAGTTAGCCTAGCTGACCTGCCAAGTTCCAACTAGCCATACTACCCTATAGCTATCTAGGTAAGCTAGTTAGCTAGCTGCTGATTCAACATGAATCAGTCATAAATTAATGAAAAGTCATTGCCATTTATATTTCCTTCCTTCACCGTTCAAGTTTGCCACTTAGCTAACTTGCGCTCTGAAAAAATTGTTCTTTTGCTTCATCTATTGAGGATTAACTCAACCAATGAGATCATTTCTGCCTCCCTCAAATGTTTGTAGATGTAAAACTCCAATCTGGAAAACATAGGGTTGTCCAAGCTGGATACTTACTCACTGGTAAGTGAGGCTTGCCCAGGTTAAGTGTGTTAGATTGCAGTGATTAATCTCCATCACCCAAACAGCCACCATTATCAAAGCCCCTCCCCCCCCCTGTTCTGTGATGAGATGAGCTCTCAGCATCAGTTATATTGAAAAGAGATGAGTGACCCCGTCGCCTGGGCTGATTGGTATTAGCTGTTGTGCTATTGTAACAAGGAATGAAAAGAACGGGATGGCGAAATGCAGTGATTAGATGTAAATGGGGACAGCATGATTCCCGTGAAATCACACTGAGAGTAGAGGCATCATGTCCTGTCGCTTGCAAAATGGCATGATGGCAAACCTGGAGAGAAATGTAATTGGAATTCTAGAGGTGTGTTTGATTTATCCTTGTGGACACTTGCATTGCCTTAAAAGTGAACATATTATATGCAAGGAAGGATATATCAAACACTCATGTATTTACCCTGGTCTTCATAAAATGCGTTCTATGGTCCATCCAACATTTATATATCATGGAACAATAAACATATTACTATCTAAATGTAATTATAACGACTATTTCCTCGTGGAATTTTGAAAATCAAACCACTCCGGTTTGTACAGGAAGTGAGTGTTGGGTAAAAAAAACACAAGGGCATTTTGAAAACAGATATTTAAATTGTAAGATTCAAAGCTTGTCCTTTCTACCGCTAAGTGACACGCCTGGCCCGTAAAGCGAATTGATCCTGAGAAATAACCCTGACAAATCTGTGCTTTTACTCTCCAAATGGAGTGTGCCCCGGTGGATATGTCAAGACAGCTCCCCTAGACAGGAAAATAGGATTTGGCGTACGGAGGCTAATCCTGGGACCAGATAGATACATCATGTGTGACAGCGGAACATTTGCGAGCAGACACTTCAATGCGTTTCGTGTCTGGTCCGGCCGAAACTCCGCAAGCCCGGAGACTTACGAGTCAAAACCGGGCTGCTGTGTTCCCCTTCACGAACACACAAGTCAGATGATGGACAGGGAAAGGCTTGAAGAAGAAATTCCCTGCTTCCGGTGTATTAAAACACCAGGAACTTGTGTCCAGTTGTGAGAAACGACTGTTGACCTTCAGAGGAAACATGTCGACTCTGGCTGAGATTGATTACGTTCAATTCAGCAGAGGGGAGAAATGTGATTAGATGTAATTCGACCCAACAAGGAGGTGTCTTTGACTATGTGAAGGTCAGCCTACTGGGAATTTAATGCCGCATGGGAGAATTGATGATTCATTCACAAGGCAAACTCCCATTAGCCATAGATTATCCTCCTTTCCCTGTGCGGAATCTGTATGATCCACCTCTGATGATGCAAAAAAAGACACAGTAATACGAGAGGATGCTTCTGGTGGAGTCCAAGCTTCATGGAGATTTCATGATAATCCCTGACCTACATCGCCATCTAGTGGGCGCTCTCACAACATATTCAGACTGATGTCCACGTCTTGATTATTTTATGTCAGGGGTTCTCGAACATTTTCATGTCACAGATCCCTCAAATAAGCCATGGACCCCATTTGATTTTGTCCTGGAGACCCATATAGGATCTTTTTGTTGGTGATTTAGTGTTGAACCATGTAACTGTCTACACTGTACATGGAGAAATAATAGTGGTGAGAGTGAAACCTCTAACTAGAATATTCGTGCTTATGCATTCTCTGATTGGGATGATTTTTAGTGAATTGTAGTGAAATTAAGCTTTTCCTCATTTGCTGGAGACCCCCTTGAACCCCCACAGGGACCCCTGGAATCCCTTCAAGGACCTCTGGAACCCCCTCAAGGACCCCTGGAACCCCCTCAAAGACCCCTAGAACCTCCTCAAGGACCCCTGGAACCCCTTCAAGGATCCCTTGAACCCCTCAAGGACCCCTAGAACCCAAGGACCCCCTCAAGGACCCCTGGAACCCCTTCAAGAATCCCTGGAACCCCCTCAAGGACCCCCTGGAACCCCTTCAAGAATCCCTGGAATTCCCTCAAGGACCCCTGGAACCCCTTCAAGAATCCCTGGAATCCCCTCAAGGACCCCTGGAACCCCTTCAAAGACCCCTAGAACCTCCTCAAGGATCCCTGGAACCCCTCATGGACCCCTAGAACCTCCTCAAGGGCCACAGGAGCCCCCTCATGGGCCATTGGAACCCCCTCAAGGACCCCTAGAGCCCCCTCATGGACCCTGGAACCCAAGGATCCCCACAAGCACCCCTGGAAACCCCCTCAAGGATCCATGGAACCCCTACGAGAACCTCAGTATTACAGTAGTCACACATTCACTGGCATTTATTACCTCAAAAGGGGTGTAACATACTTTTAATTGATACTGTAATAATAATATTGACTAATAATGTAACAACTCATCAGAATAAGAAGAATGTAGTAACTAAAGTTGTTGCATTATTATTACATCATCAGTTACACCCTTATGAGGTCATAAACGCTGGTTAATGTAACAATATAGTGTACATTTTTTACATTAACAGGTTTAAAAACCGATTGCTACAGCCTTTTATTTCATCTCATTAGCACAATGAGAGAATGTATAAGAATAACTTTGATTAGAGGTTTCACTGTCACCACTGTTATCTCAAGCAACTGTGCTCTTCTGTACTAAATCATATCTAACAACAAAAAAATCTTCTCAGAAAGGGACCCCCTGCAACCAAATCATATTCAACAGGTGTCAGCAGCCTGCATTTAGTTTGAATTTGAATTAATATGAATGGACAGATCATGCTGTTGCTCAGAGGTTAACCGGTTATTTGAAAATATGGAGAAAAGCCTCTTATGTTATTAGCTCTCACAGTTCTTTGACAAAAGTAGCATTGTTCTGATCCGTTCCTTTTGATTCAGCACTGTGGTTGTCATAGCTGTATTGCATAAGCTGAAGCTGGGGGTCTAGTCGATCAGCCAACAATTGCACAATATTGTGAATGTGCTCTGGAGGTTTCAAGGTTCACATTACTGAAAAGATTTAGATAATGACGAAAAAAATAAGAAAGTGTTTTAGGATACATAACATATTCTCATGCAGCTAACAAGAAGACAGAAATAAGACATGGTACTTTATATAAGTGCAATGATGGTATTGTTTATTTAATACAGTCTGTTAAGCCTATCCCTGGATAAGCCACAGTTTATAAAGAACACACCATTAAAATGTCCCTCCCGAACACCCAGGTACTGAAAAAAGCTCATATATTTACTATTGGTTCCAACCCTTTAAAAGTGCAGATTCATATTATGTAACAGAGTATAATGTGCAACTAAAAATCTAACAGCTATTTTTGTCAAGGTAGTACATTGTGCATTGTATTCTATGCCAAATAAGTCAGAGATACATAGAAATGGGGAAAGAAACATACAGTAGACTACATAAAAAGTACCACATTACACTGTATTTATGACTGTTAAGACTTAACCTACAATATAATACAGCAATTTCAGGCTGACATCTAATGATATGTTCTTCAAGCGCTACCCGGTCTACAATGAAAAGGTGCTTTAGGTCTGTCCAACCCAGTTCCACTGACAAACAAGTAGTGGTTTTGTAAGTGTTCAGCTAATTCATTAAAGTGAAGTAAAGGATATTAGACTTTCAGTCAAAATAGTAACGTGTAAATGCAGAGCAAATATTAATAGCAAACAGGAAAAAAAAGTTGCTTGGCCTTATGTTTGAGGTTTAAACTTGAGGTTGCACTGCGATGAACTGGGTACCATAATGACAGGGCGACAGTCTTGGCTTCTTTATATGGAAACACTCGACAGATGCGAGCGAGCGAGATGATCCACTCTGAAAAATCCCCCACTTTTCCAGCACTGACAAAATAAGAGCCAGAGCGTGGATACAAACCCATCGCTGGATTTGCACAACATCAAAAATGTCAGAACATGGGAAATTACCCTCGATAAAGTCTAAAGGTTCACAGAAAGTCAACAACCTCTCTCTAGCTGCTTCCAGTGAATCAGATCTGAATGACAAGAAGCAAAATGATCCAAATTATGTAAAATTGCTAATTTCTATTACCAAGTTGGAGCACTTCCATGACTTTCTGGTTTGGTAATGCTGTTTTTCAGCATTCTAATGGAATGAATGTGTCAAACAGGTTGGAAAATACATAAAGTGACCCATTTGTAAAATTCCTTGAGATTCCCTGACTTCACCAGAGAATTGATCAAATCCCCTGACTTCAGCCCTCTCTAGAAAGCATTAGTGTTGCCAGGAAAGGTCCATAATTTGATTCTACCCATGCACATTGGTAATTTCAGTCAGTCATCTGGGCGGTAGATTTACTGGAGGGTAATACAGGGACATGGCACACGTCACCCACAGTACAGAAAAACAAGCAAAACATTCTTCAAGTGCCTCTGTATGATTGTAAAGAGTAATACTGGTTATACGGCTCTTGTAATCCACATGGCAGGTGCACAAATTGGAAATTGACCCCCAGAACATCAGAGTTATCTCAAAATACAGTTGGTCATTTCAGCCACAATGGTTACTGGGTTAATCTGAGAAAATGACCGACATGTTTGTGGACGGGATAATATTCCTGGGGTCCTGTAAAGTAAAAAGTAAAAATTACCAATGACCAGAATTCCCCTGGTTATACTAATGCCATCTGGAGAGAGCTTTTCCCAGAGAATTGATCAAATTCTCATGACTGTCCCAGAGAATTGATAGAATTCTGACTTCACCAGAGAACTGATCAAATTCTGACTTTCCTGGAGAATTGATCAAATTCCCTGACTTTCCCCCAGATAATTGATCAAATCCCTTAACTTTCCCTGTCCGGACTCTCAAAATTCCATGATTTTACAGACATTCCGAGTCTAGTGGGAACCCTGCTAGCACTAAATGCCATTTGCTTGCTCTCCTACAACCTTGTGACACAGAAATCTGCCTACAGTGATCCAGATTACAGACTCAAGGACAAGAGGCTTTAGCGTCTGTCATGGACGGATAAAGGGAAACAGGCCGATCTGAAGTCACATCAGAAGGAATGTCACCATCCACATTTTGAACATCTAATCTGGGTTCTTTTCCCAAATGTTTTGGCCTAGCTCATACTGATACTAACATTACAAAGGTTTGGTCCCAAAGGAGCATAAGTGGAATTTTGGCAGACAATGAGTATTATATATCATTGGATATTATACATCTGATGGTCAAAAAGAACACATTTGTAATGATAAACAAAATTAAATAAAAGGGGAGAATCCAAAAGAAACCCTTAGATACAATTTGGTGCAAACGGGGCATAACTGCACTTAATAACTTTTTATAGGATATCAAGTATGAATTCCTATGTTATGTTTTGAATAATATATGAAGTATTTAGAAAAATGTCACTTTTGCCCCTTTCGTTCTTCTAAACCCTTGACAACATCATCATATATCATCATCTAGAACAACCTTTTCTCTAATAGACAAGTCTCTTCTTGTGTTGCACTGGCACACCTACATTTTAAGCTGAAGTTAAGGTCTTAAATAAGACACTGAAGGTTCTTGGTTGGGGAGTTAAGAGGCTATGTCGGGCTAATTCTGCACTCGAAAGGCAAACAGCAGTGACTACTTCTTGTGCGTTTAGATTTCAGAGACAAACATTGGCCTTTCATTTAAAAAAGAAAACACTAGATATGGTCCAGTCAGTTTCGTCCACCTCTGATATGACACAGTTTGTTTGATTATATATTTATTACAGCAGTTGTTGGTGGGAAGCCCTTAACCTGAATTGATTCTAATGGGATATTTTGATTGGATTCAACACTAGTTTCATTATTATTGTCAGAGTTTTTTTGCCCCATCTTTAAAGGCTTTTCCACCCTGTCAAGAATATAATTCTGGGGGAAACACTTTAATTATGGAGATTTTCTTGCCATGAAAATGGTCAAAAGATACTTTAGACAAAATATCAGCTATCAGCAGCTTCATTCCAAAAATATCTGTATTGGTATTGGCCTTCAAAATTCCATATCAGTCGAACCCTGGCTCCAAACCATAGTTACTTTGGCTCAGTGTTTCTGTATTCTGTAAGATAGGTTGTTACCACTATCATTCCTGTACCTCACCCAAACAGATTTGACTTGGGTCTGGACTTAAACGAGCCTTTCAAAGAGACCTCCAGCTCTTCTGTGTCACGGAACGACGCGCTGTGCACGATCTGCGACGTCCTAAACCGGATCTTCTGCCTCATCCTGCTCAGCGACGATTTCCTCCTGAGGGGTTTCTGCCTGGGACGGCCCTCCCCGTCCGCCGAGTCGCCCTCGCCGTGGCTGAGGAGCCTGAGGGGCCTCAGGTTAGACTGGAGAACCTTGGAGAACCTCCAGCGGGCCCCGCCGTCCCTGGCGTCCGCGCGGTCGGATTCCGAGCTCTCGTACGCCCCGATGATGTCCCGTATGTCCGCCGTCGCGCCGTCGGTGAGATACTGGCTGGCCTTCTTCCCGCTGTAGTCCCTGATCTCCACGTCGGCGTCGTAGGCGCCCACCAGGAGCTTCACCACCTCCATGTGGTTGTGCATGGCGGCCAGGTGCAGGGGCGTGTAGCCGGTGCTGGACCGGACGTCCACGTCGACGGGCACGCCGCGCTGCTTGGCGAAATTGATGATCAGCGCCAGCAGCTCGGGCTTGCCGTGCTTGGCGGCCCAGTGCAGGCAGGTGAACCCCGTGACGAAGTCCTTCTTCAGGACGAGGCCGGGCTCCGTGGCGAGGAGGCGGTACAGGCTGTCCCACGCCCCGTCCGAGGCGCACATCATCCACTCGTGCTCCAGCGGGTCCAGGGTGACGGAGGCCCCGTCGTCCTCCAGGTTGCAGGACACCAAGGAAGCCGAGTCGCTGTCGCTCCTCGACGAGTCCTGGTACCTGGAAGACAGGTAAACCGAGTTGCGCAACACCATGCTGCGCCTCACCTGGGGCGAGCTGTTCATCATGGACTCGATGAAGTGTTTCCGGCTGCCTTTCGGGGTGCCGTTCCCATCGCTCCCGGACAGACTGCGCGAGTCCGACTGCCCCTCCTCGTCCTCCTCCCCATCGTCCGACCCCGGCTGGCCCGGCAGCAACCTGTGCTGTGATCCTCTGGAGTTTCGCCGCCTGCTCACCACGTTAACACCCATCTGGTCAGCTTCGTTCAGGCTCCCATGTGACACATCTAGTGAAACAGACTCACTCTCAACCGGTCTGTCAGCTGAGACTCTGGGATTCAGTCCAACACATGTGTCTACCTGTCCTGAAGTACCAGTTTGTAGGCCTATAGGTCCAGGCAGGGCGAACATGGATCCATCTGCAGCTGCTGGGAGAGGCGAAGCTTCAATCACTGCGATCTGTGGGATCTCAGGCGGTGTCTGAATGCACTCCTCCTTGGATTCACTCTTCCCACCTTGAGAGCTCAGTCTGATCCCCATCTCACTTGAGCTATCTGCCACTTCCTCAACTACACAAACAAACGCATGATAGTTACTTTTCTCGTCTGTTCTCTCGGCCGAAATGGTCTCAGAGGGAAAAACATGCGGCAGCCTCACCTCACTGTCATTTCCGTAACCTGAGCCAGGTGATATTTCTTGTTGCACTTCGCCGCCTGCAGCACAGACTCGCACTGGCTCGGCGCCAACGCGAGCGTTTTCTCTCTCCGCGGACGTCACCGAACCCCGAAACTTTTTCTTCAGACAGACAAATTTAACTCCGCTCTCCGCTTTGACGAAGGCAACGTTGTCGACATAGCTCTTAAATTTCTCCCGGATAACCGCCTTCCTCCCCGGGTCGTCCGGGAACAGGGCTTTAAAATGGTCAATTAAATCCGTGTTTTTCACTCTGCCCCCTCTCTCCGTTAGAAAATCCAGAATCGCTTCTTGGGTGCACTTGGTGGCCATTTCAATGAATATAAACGCATCTATGTTTCAACTAAATACACTCACTTAAGCCTACTAACTATAGGATAACGTTAAAAATAATCAATGTAACATATAAACAGGCATTCGGGCCGTCCCGTCCCATACTGGACTATCCAACGAATCGCCCTTGGCGCAGAAATGAATGCGGTAGAACCGTTTATGATGGCAGACGAGGACAAGTGCGAGTGATAACCTTTCCCTGCGTTTTATTTCTAGCGTTTAGGCGTTCTCTGCCGCCTAGCAACCAAAGCGCAGGAAACTGTGACACTTAAGGCGCCATTTTGGACCCAAGTAGGTCTATACGTATACGGGGAAAGCCTCATCTCGGAGCCAAAATGGTATTAGTTTCAAAGCCCCCAAAATGGACCGTGCCATTTATTGTATGGGGGTGGTGCGGGATTGAAAACGTGCATTTTCTGCCTGACATTACAAAGTACTGACTGATTTCAAATCTTTTTGACTAATACCTAAGTGTAAATGTGTACATATAAACAATTTTGAAAGGAATTATAAATTATTAATCTCTAAGAGTTGGTATTTTTGTCTTGCCACCTCCAAAAGTCAGCTCTCCATCATGAGCAAGAAAGTTTGTAATGTCGTGACTCTGACCGGTGGAGGGCGGTAATGGGTAATATGCCTTGAAGCACCTAAACCGCAGAATTCCCTAAACGAAGAAGAAGGAGAGGAAAGTTTGTTTCAAACTCTTATAGACGCTAGTTGATAAACATCTGGCTACTTATTTTGTTGTTACGTACAATTAACGAGAATCCATAGTAGGAAAGATGAATCCGTCAGATCCTGCGCAGGGACAAGGGGTAACTACTCGACTTTTATTGAGAATATTCCTTTGCTTTTTCCCTAGGCTAGCAAACTAGTTAGAAAGCCAGATATAACGTTAGGCAAGGTATCCCACTAATTAGCCACATAGTTAGCCATGTAACGTTAGCTTGCTCGATTATATGTAACGTTTCCACCACTGGTAACTGAAGCTTAACATCCTTTTTGACGAGTTCTGTAGACCTAGCCTTTATTTTGTAGTATTAAGTGTGATAACCAACCGCACAAGCTCATTCTTCATTAAATATATTGTCTATCATGCCTAACAAGTCGCCTTGTTGCTAAAAACGTTATTATCTTTACGTTTTTGTTTTACACTACTGTATTTCATAAAAGTTCTTTCAATAAAAAGTTATTCCGTTGTAGAATTGTTTTATGGTCAGTCTTCCAATGACCGTCGCCCACCGTCTGTGCCCCCGTCTTTGTGAGAAATCAGTGCAGAACATAGCACAGTATGCATTAACCTTTCTCTTGTGTGGAGAGGACGCCGCGACGAACTCCATTCAAAAATATGCAAAGTTTAATGTTGCAAAACTATCTCATTACCTGTATAACATGACATCAACTTGTTAGAAATAAATGCGAGCCACTCTTCAATTCGGCATAAATTCATTACGTGAAGTGGTTTTTTTTTCAATGCTATGTCAACTTTTAGAATTGCTTTCCCTTTTATTCCCAGTATGCCGTCAAGCAAGGCAACAATGACAATTTTGAACTGAGTTTGGCGTCAGGTTCTCTCCATACAAGAAAGGCTGGTGTTGGGGCATATGTTACTAGAGCTTAGGATGTTACTAGGGATGTGGAACAAAGTACATTAACTGTCTGATACCCAGCTACACAGGACAGTATAGAGTATATTTCTGTATATATTTGCTGTACTTCATACAGATCATGACTTGTCTGGGTACAGGACACAGCTGCCCGCCCCCTTTCCCTCTCTGGTCATGTTGGCTTCGACAGTCTCCCCCACCAACTGGTCAACAAATCAACATGTCAGGGCTTCTGCTTCAACATCCTCTGTATTGGTGAGCATCATCATTGTTTTTCTATGATGTTTAGACACTGAAGCCTACAGATGGTGAATGAGATGTACTTAAGATGAACTGAAGTGCTGCTTGGGTGGATTATATGTATTCTGAATTTACCAGAATAACATAATGATTAAAGCTCCCATGTTGTGGAAAACGGTTTAGATTTCTCTTGTCTCTTTGATTATAAAGGAGTTGGATGGTCTATCTAAACATGGTTAAAGTATCAAAACGCACGGTTGCCAACTAAATCCACACAATCCATATTAGAAAAGCGAGCCTCTAAACGAGCCGTTTGGACTTCCGTAACTTTGTGGCGTCACAAAGTTTCGCTCATTATCATTTTTGTAAGAAATAATAGACTAACAAAGCGTTTTTTTCTAAGCGGTTGAGCCGTTGCCAATGTTTATTTACCAGAGAGTTTTCCCTACCTGTAGCTGCCGGGCTGCGGTGTCTCACGTTTCACTCTTAAAACGGTTAGCCAATCAGAACAGAGGGTCGTTCATATTAATGAGCCTTAAAGACACAGTAACAGAAACGGCCTGTTCTTGAGAGATGCTGGAAAATGAACGCGTAAAAATGGATTGAGGGTGTTTTTGGTACATGACACCACACAAACGGTTTTTGACAGTTGTTTATTATGTTGTTTATGAGAATTTGTTTATTAAGTTTGTTGTATAGGTTTATTGTTTATTTCATCTTATTGTTATTCTTGTTTTGTTTTTATGTTTTTTTTTTATTTTTTACATGTTCGAAATAAAAATTATCAATCACTCAATCAATCACTCAATCAACAGACCTCAAGACATACAATAAAACAAAAGTGTAGAATATGGGACCTTTAAGCAAAGTTTTTGAGTCATATTCTATGTGGCATGTACCTTTGCCCATAAGCAAAGCCACATTCAATTTGTAGATTTTCGAATGGAATTTGGCGTGGCGTTCCCTCCATACCTACAAAACGGGAACGGCACGTATCGGGGCTCTCCTTAATGTAATTCCACCTCTACTCCGACTCGTAGGTGAAACCGGTATCGGCAAATCGACTCTGATGAACACGCTGTTCAACACGAACTTCGAGAACTTTGAGTCGTCCCACTTCGAACCGAACGTGAAGCTCTCGGCGAAGACCTACGACCTGCAGGAGGGCAACGTCCGCCTGAAGCTCACCATCGTCAACACGGTGGGCTTTGGGGATCAGATGAACAAGCAGGAGAGGTATGTGAGGAGATGTTTTTTCCCTGAGACCAACTCTTCTGTAATGACTACAAAGCTGTTTAAAAAGCCATGTGAGATCATTCTTATCCTTTTAAAAAACAGTGAAAGTCATGTTAGGAGACGGAGACAAACATGTAACCTTCAACATGACTGAATTATGTCATTTTAGTTTCATTATTCCAGGTCACTTTAAAACCTTCAAATGAAGTTTTAGCAGCATAGTTATATATTTGAACTCATAACCTGTTATAAGATGGATCGGATGGATTATCATGGATCGGATGACAATGTTAGCATTTAAATTCAATATCCAATCCAGGTTTTTAGGCCAATATCGATAATACCAGACTGTTTCCTCTCTTTTTTGACCAAAAAAGGGGTGGGGGCTAAGTCAATAACTGTGTTCGCAACTTTTCTATTTCAATGTTGCGTCCAGTTACCAGCACATTGTGGACTACATCGACACGCAGTTCGAATCCTACCTGCAAGAGGAACTGAAGATCAAGCGCTCCCTGCACAACTACCATGACTCGCGCATCCACGCTTGCCTGTACTTCATCTCGCCCTCGGGACACTCCCTCAAATCTCTGGACCTGGTGACCATGAAGAAACTGGACAGCAAGGTGAGATGGTCAACGTATCAAACTCACACTTTTTCCACATCCACAGCTTTTGTTTTTTTTACTGCCTACTCTTAAACTCGTACTCGTAAAATTAAGCTTTTTTTTCTTGTGCTAGTCAAGTGTTTGTAATGCAAATCTTCTTGGTGTCTTAGGTGTTATAGTCCCTGCTTGTGTGGTCATATGAATGCACCTATCCTCTCACAACTTCAGTAATTCTAGCCTCAAACTGATTCATCATACTATAAGGCAAGGAATCTCTGTCTGTATGTGTGTCCTTCGCATATCTCGAGAACCGTTCGTCCGATCTACTTCACACTTGGCGGGTGTATTGCTGGGGACCCAAGGACATGCAGTGTCGAGTGTTAAGTTGTTTGGATGAGCGGTTCTCGAGAAAGCTGCAAGCAGCAATACAGGAGGCCAAGCAATCAGCCCGTTCCGAACAGGCATGTTTTGAACGGGCACTGCACTAGTCTTGGAAATGAGCAGAAGAAAGAGGAATGTGATGTAAACAAGGGAAAATTAGGCGGAAACATGTGTTCACTGCGGCAATCAAAGCCAATGTGACACTTTGCTTTGGTCACAAACCGTCCATTTTGCCTGGGCAAACACTCCAAATAATATTTCATTTCTACTATACTGCCACCTTTAACCTCCTGCATTCCAATGGAGAGTTTTAGTGTCCTGTGATCTGTTATGTCTAAATTACGCTGGCATGTCAGCACTAAGAAGAACAAGAATAAGATTCCTGCAGGAACGCTTTGAATTTTGGGGACGTTTTTAGCAGGTAAATCCAAATATATCTGCATTGGCCCTCAAAAAACCATATCAGATTAACCCTATTTAGTACATTTGGTTTAATACATCGGACAGAAAGGAAGACTGCAATAACAGCACTGTCAACTTAGCTTTGCAGCAATGCCACCTGTTGACCGATAGTGCATGTTGCTTCTTGCACAAATCAGTTTAGCATTGATGAGTAAATATGAACTGACAGGAACGTTTAGTTACCTAGGAACAAACAGGATGGACATGAACTATCATTGGTTTGCTTGTTTATTCAATGATTCATTGATTATTGGTGAATCCTTTGTATAGAGTTGTATGGCAGTGGGAAACGGGGATTGGTTGCTTTCTAGTCATGCAGAAACAGGACTGAACAAGTCCGACATAGCAGTGGGCTGAGTCAGCACAGGAGCCTAACAACTAGAGAAGTCCCTCCCAAAGTGTTGGTTTGATGTTTCACTGTCATTTCACGGGAAGAAAAGGGTGTGAAGGATTATGTCACCAGCAGCGTGGGAAATTCTGAAACTTTTTGATCCGCTGGGCATTGTGTCTGGTGGATTCCTAAATTCTGCCAGCCTGCACATTTTTTTTTATCAGACACTTTTTCAACATCAGTGTTAAAGGCTAAACATGACAAAAGAGTGGTGTCCAATTTCAGACACACTCTCTATAACGGGATTTGGGGTCTTTACTCTGTATGTAAGATTTGAAATTTGTTGATTTTGCTGACTCCTAGTGGTAGTGCAAAAAAGGACACTGTTGCAGAGATGGCCCTGTATCTCTGGAGGTCAGGGATGTAACTGTAGTCCTTTGGGTAGACACTCCACTCCTTTTTAATAGGGGGCCTAGGCACCTGGTGATTGACAGGTTGCCGATCATGTGCTATTATGGCAGTCATAAACTCAATCTTTTGGCTTCAAAACGGCCCTGCAGAAACCTATGGGTGATGTCACACTCACTACGTCCATCTTTTTTACAGTCTATGGGCCCACCTCAACAAACAGTGTTTCTAAGTTTGGTTCAAATACTCAAATTTGTGTATGTGACACTGCAGCTCATTTGTCAAATTATCTATTTTGGCAACAAAATACAAAAAAGAATCTCAGGAATGTTGTTTTGGGGAGTAGAAATACTGAAAATGTATGTTTTGCACCAATGGAGGGAGGCAGAGGCAATGTTAGGAAGGCGTATAATGGGACTATGATATTACCTTACCAACGTTGCACCCAAAACAAAACAAAACAGAAACACCCTAACAAAAATAGAGTATATTTGCAAATTATTTACTTTGCTCATTTTTGTCATTTTTGTTTGGAATCTAATTATATAACACATAAAGCCTATTTATTTTTTCTTTACACTCTGGAATGTTTTTTTTATATTGTAAACAAAATTAGAAGAAGACTGACTGTTGATCTTTGATTCCACCACAGGTCAACATCATACCGGTCATTGCCAAAGCCGACACAATCTCCAAGAGCGAGCTCCACAAATTCAAGCTAAAGATCATGAGTGAGCTGGTCAGCAATGGTGTCCAGATCTACCAGTTCCCCACAGACGATGAGACGGTGTCCAGCATCAACTCTGCCATGAATGTGAGTACCAATTACCCAAAAAAACAACCCTGTCCCTCTTTGAAGCTCTACCAGCATCGCAATCATATATTCAATCATCCAGAGCTGAATTCAATTGCAAGTCGTCCAAAACATTAGATTAAATTTTAATAATCTGTGTGGGAAAATTGGCTTGTTGCAGCAGCAAACAGTCATAGGATAAAGCAAAGAAATATAGAGCATGAATAAAAATAGAGCAAATAGGGGTGTTAAATATAACACAGTCAACAATTCCAGCATTTCAAGAAGTGAAAAGTATGGAAATGACAAAAATTTACAAAAAAACAAATATATGCAGTCAGAAATGAGAAATTCTGAAATATTGATAGTGCAATTAAATGAGAGAATATGTAAATATGCAGAAGACAAATATGTGAATGTTACAGCTTACTATACATGATGTGCAAAATGTGCACAAGTGCAAAGGTTTTTACCTTTTACTGACCAAATAGAAAAATGGAGCGAATGAAGTCCATGAGGATAATTTTTTGTGTAAAAGTTATTTATTCGATTTGAGTACATCTCCCGGTGAAACTTACTGCTTGTACTAGTTAGAGTTACTATGACTTACTGGGATGTTGTGCGTGGGTCATGTCTCTTTCCCCGCAATGTAACTTCTTCATGACAATGTAAACACTTAACCTCTCCCAGGGTATCCTGCCCTTTGCTGTTGTTGGGAGCACAGAGGAGGTGAAGATTGGGAATAAGATGGTGAAAGCACGCCAGTACCCTTGGGGCGTGGTGCAAGGTAAAGGTTTTATGTCTTACTTATTGAAGATGTAGAATTTTTAAACATCAATATGATTGTCAAATTAATTGTGATACCTTGGTTAGGGCTGAACAATTAATCAAAATTTTATCAAAATCGCAATATGGCCTACTGCAATTTTCAAATCGCAGGAGGCACAATATTTGTTAAAGGTGAAATGTGTCAAAATATCATTTTAAATGAAATATTGTGGTGCTGCAGAGATGTCCTGGCCTACACATCATATTCTACAGACTTAAGAAAACATCTTTGTTTGGTACAGATCCCCACAAAAATCACACCATAATCATTTTAATACGTTTTTCAATGAAAATGAGAATAATGAAAAAAAATGATAATTCCCTCTTATATCGCAAATCATATCGCAATTGCAATATCAGTCAAAATAATCGCAATTAGATATTTTTTCAAAATCGTTCAGCCCTAACCTTGGTATAATTACTGTAAACCAATGGCACCATAGTGGAGACAATTGGTAGCCTCTATCTCATGCCAGTGGCAATCCGCCAAATTTGACCTGTGGCACACAATGTAAAATTCTCAACAAATAATGTGAATTGACAGCTTATGTACATAAAGTGCAAAAGGTGAGTCATATTCATATGCAAAAGGTCATACATATGTACAGAAAGTGTCCAGGTGCAGTTTTGGATATGCACATTACTAGCTGTTCACCCTATCAAAAACTCCCTCCATCTCCCGCTATGCCATCTTTCGCTTCGGTACAACACGCCAGGAGGTGCAAGAAAATGTGTTTTTGGGTTTTTCCCTCTCAGTGGAGAACGAGAACCACTGCGATTTTGTCAAGCTGAGGGAGATGCTGATCTGCGTCAACATGGAGGACCTGCGGGAGCAAACTCACACGCGACACTACGAACTCTACCGCCGCTGCAAGCTGGAAGAGATGGGCTTCCGAGATACAGACCCCGAGAGTAAACCAGTCAGGTACCGGCCGTACTCGAGCTTACTACAACACAAAGTCACATAACGTCCTCCGATATCCCCACACATCTCACTGACGGATGTGGAGGAACAGTCTGAAAAATCACACTTCTAGCACATAAACGCCAACAAAGCAGATTCTGACAATGTATAAAAAAACTAGTCATGCTGCTGAATTGTTTCTAAGTGAATCACTTTCTTTATGTTTATTAATACTGAAATCCAGTCGGAGGAAACTTCTGCTGATGGAGTAAAGAAAATAATATGTTAAGCAATAATTGTAAATAGGCGGAAAAAAGTGAGAGACACGTTTTTGTATATATTGTCAGAATCTGCCTTGTGAAAGTCCTGTCTCCCACCTTTTTTCATATGTTAATATTAGTAATCATAATAATGATAGTAGTATAGTGCAGTGGTTCTCAACCTTTTTCATATCAAGGACCCTAATTTAGTCCACATTAGGGCCACGGACCCCCATTTGATGCGATTTTGTCCCTCGGACCCAAATCTGAGAATATTTTTATTGTTAGATATGATTTTGTCCAGAACTCAATGGCTATCTGTATTGTAGAGAGAGAGATAACAGTGAAACTATGATCAAAATAGTCAGTCTCCTACATTCTATAATTGTTCTTGTAAATGAAATAATGAAGTTTAACGCTTCATCAATTTGCTGGGGACCCCCTGGGATGCCCTCAAGGACCCCCGGTGGTCCCCGGACCCCACGTTGAGAACCACTGGTATAGTGGAAGTAGGAGTTGAACCAGTTTAGTGTTGCATCTGTAATACCAACCCCAATGTCTCAGACGGTCAATTATGGCACATGTGACTCATAATACAGTTAGAAATCTTGCTCCTCGCCCTCTTGACCTACACCTATGTTACTGATCTGTGTGTGTGTGTGTGTGTGTGTGTCATCAGCCTCCAGGAAACCTATGAATCCAAGCGTCAGGAGTTCCAGGTTGAACTCCAGCGGAAGGAGGAGGAGATGAGGCAGTCGTTCGTCCAGCGGGTGAAGGAAAAAGAGATGGAGCTGAAGGAGAAGGAGAGAGAGGTAGAGTCTGCCGCACAAACTTTTCAAGCCTGTTATGTACTGTAACTCTGGAAAATTTCTGAGAACATCTGTACGTAGCAAGTAGTTTGAGTACGTTGTCTCCTGGATCGATCCGGAAGTCGGGTTTCGTTAGGTTCCAGTTATCAAAACGACAAACTTCCCGCCCTGTCCTCCACCTCCAGCTGCAGAACAAGTTTGAGCAGCTGAAGAGGATGCACCAGGAGGAGAAGGCCAAGCTGGACGAGAAGAGGCGGCTGCAGGAGGACGAGATCAACATCTTCGGCAAAAAGAAGGCCGCCGCCGAGCTGCTCCAAGGCCAGACCTTCAACACCAACAGCAGCAACCTGAAAAAGGACAAAGACCGCAAGAAGTAAGACACACACACACGTTTATCTATCTTTTCTATCTGGTATGACTGAATTACTGTAAAATATGACTTGAAACGCAGTATTTATTGTATTTAAAGGGATTCATTGTATTTATATGCAATTAAAGGCGCTATGTGTAGCATTTTTAAACATCAGTATATCTTTGTGAGATTAATTGTGATACCTTGTTATAATGAGTGTAAACAAATGAGACCATGATAGAGACGTAAACCCATAAACCCTGTTGCTTCTTGTAAGATATATACACAATACTGGGTTTACTGGTTTGATATTATCACAATATTTTGAGTAAAATCAGAATGAAGGCAATTATGACTGAAAGAAATCCCATTTTATTTATGGGGGAAAACAAAAATAAAAGTGCAAACCATAAACAGGTGGTGCAAGTTGAATTTAAAACTTTTAAAGGCATTTGTAATGCTAGTTAAAATAAAATAAAGACCAATTTCATCCCCAAATAAACAAAATTTTGTCAAAAATTTGTATCACAAAATTTTGTCAAACTTTAATTACATCCGTACTCGTATATACAGTACTGTGCAAAAGTCTTAGGCATATGTCAAAGAAATCCATAAAGCGAATATGCTTTCAAAACTAATAAAATGAAAAGTCTCTGAATATCAAAAAATTACAATAACCAGCAGTCTACTGACACACTAATGCAGAAAACAAATAAACATCTAAGACTTCTAAGAAATTTATATAAAAAATCTAGGGTGCCTAAGACTTTTGCACAGTACTGTATATGCATATACATGTCTCCAAATGAATGTAGTAATGATTTATTGTTGTTTAAAGGGATGTTTCAACCTGATCAGCATTACCTTTATCACCTCCCAAAGATTATGTAGCAATCATGAAGCTTGTGGAAGATAAACTTAGGAAATGTCCTTTTAACAAGTTCCTTTTCAAACTTGCCACACTTTGATAGTAATACTGATTTAAACTTCAGATTGATAGTAAGATCACTATACTAGGTGGACTGGCAGCAGTTTGCCTCAGTGTGTCCAGTAGTCCACTCAATTCATACATATTCTGTGGACTGGGTCGTAGTTATTGTATCACCATCCTGAGTTACAGTGGAGAGTTTTAGTGTCCCATGATGGACTGAATGCTGTTTCAGAGGCTTTTCCACCATGACAAGAACACAATTCTGGGGAAAAACTTCCAATTTTGGGGAAAATGTGAACAGTAACATTTAAAGATATAGCGGTACAAAATATTTTACGAACAGTTTGAATCTAAAAAATATTGGTATCGACCTTCAAATTCATAGTGGTTGAACCCAACTGTCTTCTCCATCTTAAATGTATTCTTTCTGTGTTTTTGAGTAGTCGTAGGAAATTTACTCATGCATTTCTTTCTTGAATCATACTCATTTTATTTATTCCTTTCCATAGTGCTGGATTCATGTGACGGAATGAAGAGGACCAAAACTCCACTGTCCAATGATACTTAAATATGCAATTGTAGCAGTGGTTATACGGTGTCTGTAGCTATATGGTAATTGTCATATGAGATGCTTCTCTATATATTTAGGGCTTCAAGTCCGTAGGGCTGAAACCCTTTTGTTTTTGCTGGTTTGTTATATTCCTCGTTTTCCTAGAATTTTCGCAATTTCCTGTGAGATGGTATATACCAGAATTATGAAATTTGGCAAAATGATAGATATTGGTGGTGGCTTGTATAAAAAAAAATGACCCCAATCCTCTAGATGGTGGTGCTATAATTAAAAGATAAAAAAACTGTCATCTTTGAAAGGCCATAACTCTGCCGTAGATCTGATTTGCTTTATGAGTTTTTTATGCTTATGAGGTTTTTCCCCCTACGGCTCGTTCAGTTTTTTGACCAATTAACACCAAATTTGGGACACATGCAGAAGGGATGGAAATACACTAATATGGCTGCCATCAACCAATGAACACTAAACACAAAGCTTGGTATAGGTGTCAAAGAGAGGCCGGCAAGCAAGACTGCAATGGCATCCTGAAAACGGCCCATAGGGAGCACAACAAAAATGTATTTCTTAATCCACTCATGGAGATTTGCATGAGATTTCACATGCTCTAGGACTATGTACTAGTCAAAATATAAAGTTTGGTTATGATTGGTGAAAGTGGGCGGGGTCTAGCCCATAAGAATCATTGAATAGCATATAAATCATGGGCTGCAGCTATATTCTATATATGCATTTAATCTTTAATTTAAGTCTTTAATCCCTAACCCTGTGTACTGTATACATTTTGCTGCTACAGCTAGAGGAGGCCAAAGGTTCAGGATCTGACCTCTGATTCAAAGCATTTCAAGGGATGAATGCTGATATTGGATCAGTCCTGCTCTTTTAGCTGTCTATAAATCTGATTTGGTAAGTGATTTCAGATCAGCATTCCCACTCAGATATTTCCCACTCAGCTGAAGTTGGATTTTCAGCAGAGTTCTGTATTACGCTTCTATTTCAGGCGAACAAGGTGTTAAGCTGTAACAGCCAAATAGGTACGATGATTCGGGTTTGTAGAAATATTGGGCAGCATTATCGATGTAGATGTTTTTCTTTTGTTTCTCTCAGATGTATGCATGTGTAATATTTCCAGCTTTAATTATAAAGGTTGCATTTATGATGTTTGTGTTCACCAAATCAATTTTGCATTTATTTCACTAATCCTCTTACACTATTGTTCTCCCAGCACTTGCTCTATTCCAGCCATTATATGCACTTTGTTTTGAGTGAGATGATCATGTTCTTTCCTTACTTATCTCAAGTGCCTTTTTATGTGTGGTGCCACAAGTCTGTTTTATGTATGTGTGTGTTAAAGTAACACTAAAGTCAAGATGTATGCATGTGTAATATTTAGTGTTAAGGTAACACTAAAGTCAAGTCACATTCCTCACTTGGCTGTTACATGAGTTCTCTTACTGCCATTTATGTTTTATAACATTGTTGGGGAAATTTTATGCAGTATTTTAACTATAACTGTAAGCTTATATTTAACTTAGAGTAGACGGACACAGATAGGTGTCTGATATGGTTTTTATTCACAATAAAAAAGCATGACTTTGCAATATGAACCTCTTTGCCTTGTTCTTTATTCTCCCACTGTTGCACATTTTTATACAGCTTTACCCATAACTCATTCATAATATAATCAAAGTTGACTCATAAAAAAAAACGATCATAACACTCCACAATCATTCATCAAAATGCACAGCACACAATTAAATCTGAAACTGGCACCATCACTGCGCCTGTAATTTCAAAGACCTCAGAGCTGGAACAATGTCATCCAGATGACTGACTCCTGAAAGAAAGAAGGAGCAAAAAGAAAAGCAATGAGATAAAGTACTGCATCATTTTCAGGACCTAGAAAAACCACGGCGGCAAGACACGGTGTATTTACCCAGAGTCTGTAACAGTTCCATGACCAGAGAGTGGAAAGCAGGGAAGAATTCCTCATGCTGCTTCACCTTGATGATGATACTGAAAAAGAAAACCACATTTAAAACTAGTCCTACAGTACAACTGGCTTTGTTCAGTTTATCTTTGACTGAGCTCTTCCATGAGATCGACTATGTATCACACATTCTAAACAACACATGTAACTGTAATAAAAGCTGCATAAGGGTTGTTTACATGTGGTGATTGCAAACTTAAAAACGGACCTATAATTTGCACTACAGTAAATACCACCAACTTACTAGCTACTCTAAATAGTAACTACAGAGGGTAACCAAAATTATACTTCTGTGTGTTTAATCATCTATTTTGCCTGTTTGTAATTATCAATAGTCTAGAAAAAAAGCCTGAATGCAGGAGGTGAATACACATTATACTGTGTTACATCCCTTCTGAAGTAATCAATGCTGGTTAATAAATACTGTCATGTGATTACATTATCCGGCAGTTTTCAACCCATCTAGGGGGACATTATATTACATTCAGTGGTGGAAGAAGTACTGCGATCTTTTACTTAAGTAAAAGTAGCAATACAACAATGTAAAGATACTCCATTACAAGTAAAAGTCCTGCATTCAAAATCTTACTTAAGTAAAAGTACA